>NC_136632.1:30370980-30463480 GCF_933228915.1 Telmatherina bonti | reverse complement strand
GTGTGAGGTATCTCATGTGTGTGTCAGGTGTGTGTGTGTGAGGTATCTCAGGTGTGTGTGAGGTGTGTGTGAGGTATCTCAGGTGTGTGTGAGGTGTGTGTGTGAGGTGTGTCAGGTGTGTGTGTGTGAGGTGTCTCAGGTGTGTGTGAGGTATCTCAGGTGTGTGTGAGGTGTGTGTGTGAGGTGTGTCAGGTGTGTGTGTGAGGTGTGTCAGGTGTGTGTGAGGTGTGTGTGTGAGGTGTGTCAGGTGTGTGTGTGTGAGGTGTCTCAGGTGTGTGTGAGGTGTCTCAGGTGTGTGTGAGGTGTGTGTGAGGTGTGTGTGTGTGAGGTGTGTGTAAGGTATCTCAGGTGTGTGTGAGGTGTGTGTGTGAGGTGTGTCAGGTGTGTGTGTGAGGTGTGTCAGGTGTGTGTGAGGTGTGTGTGTGAGGTGTGTCAGGTGTGTGTGGTGTGTGTGAGGTGTGTGTGAGGTGTCAGGTGTGTGTGTGGTGTGTGTGTGTGGTGTGTGTGAGGTGTCTCAGGTGTGTGTGTGAGGTGTGTCAGGTGTGTGTGAGGTGTGTGTGTGAGGTGTCTCAGGTGTGTGTGTGGTGTGTGTGTGTGAGGTGTGTGAGGTGTGTGGGTGAGGTGTCTCAGGTGTGTGTGTGAGGTGTGTGTGTGTGAGGTGTGTGAGGTGTGTGTGTGAGGTGTCTCAGGTGTGTGTGTGAGGTGGGTGTGAGGTGTGTGTGTGTGTGAGGTGTGTGTGAGGTGTGTGTGTGTGAGGTGTGTCAGGTGTGTGTGAGGTGTGTGTGAGGTGTGTGTGTGTGAGGTGTGTGTAAGGTATCTCAGGTGTGTGTGAGGTGTGTGTGTGTGAGGTGTGTCAGGTGTGTGTGAGGTGTGTGTGAGGTGTGTGTGTGTGAGGTGTCTCAGGTGTGTGTGTGAGGTGTGTCAGGTGTGTGTGAGGTGTGTGTGTGTGAGGTGTGTGTGTGAGGTGTGTCAGGTGTGTGTGAGGTGTGTGTGTGTGAGGTGTGTCAGGTGTGTGTGAGGTGTGTGTGTCTGAGGTGTGTGTGTGAGGTGTGTCAGGTGTGTGTGAGGTGTGTGTGTGTGAGGTGTGTCAGGTGTGTGTGAGGTGTGTGTGTGAGGTGTGTCAGGTGTGTGTGAGGTGTGTGTGAGGTGTGTGTGTGAGGTGTGTCAGGTGTGTGTGTGTGTGTGTGAGGTGTCTCAGGTGTGTGTGAGGTGTGTGTGTGAGGTGTGTCAGGTGTGTGTGAGGTGTGTGTGAGGTGTGTGTGTGAGGTGTGTCAGGTGTGTGTGTGTGTGTGTGAGGTGTCTCAGGTGTGTGTGAGGTGTGTGTGTGAGGTGTCTCAGGTGTGTGTGTGTGAGGTGTGTCAGGTGTGTGTGAGGTGTGTGTGAGGTGTGTGTGTGAGGTGTGTCAGGTGTGTGTGAGGTGTGTGTGTGTGAGGTGTGTCAGGTGTGTGTGTGTGTGTGTGTGAGGTGTCTCAGGTGTGTGTGTGTGTGAGGTGTGTGTGTGTGTGAGGTGTCTCAGGTGTGTGTGTGAGGTGTGTCAGGTGTGTGTGAGGTGTGTGTGAGGTGTGTGTGTGTGTGTGTGAGGTGTCTCAGGTGTGTGTGTGAGGTGTGTCAGGTGTGTGTGAGGTGTGTGTGAGGTGTGTGTGTGTGTGAGGTGTGTCAGGTGTGTGTGAGGTGTGTGTGTGAGGTGTGTGTGTGAGGTGTGTCAGGTGTGTGTGGGGTGTCTCAGGTGTGTGTGAGGTGTGTGTGTGTGAGGTGTGTGTGAGGTGTCTCAGGTGTGTGTGAGGTGTGTGTGTGAGGTGTGTCAGGTGTGTGTGAGGTGTGTGTGTGTGAGGTGTGTGTGTGAGGTGTGTCAGGTGTGTGTGTGAGGTGTCTCAGGTGTGTGTGTGTGAGGTGTGTGTGTGTGTGAGGTGTCTCAGGTGTGTGTGAGGTGTGTGTGAGGTGTGTCAGGTGTGTGTGTGTGAAGTGTGTCAGGTAAGTGTGAGGTGTGTGTGAGCTGTGTGTGTGAGGTATCTCAGGTGAGTGTGAGGTGTGTGTGTGTGTGAGGTGTGTGTGTGAGGTGTCTCAGGTGTGTGTGAGGTGTGTCAGGTGTGTGTCAGGTGTGTGTGAGGTGTGTGTGTGTGAGGTGTCTCAGGTGTGTGTGAGGTGGGTGTGAGGTGTCTCAGGTGTGTGTGAGGTGTGTGTGAGGTTTGTCAGGTGTGTGTGAGGTGTGTGTGTGTGAGGTGTGTGTGTGAGGTGTCTCAGGTGTGTGTGTGAGGTGTGTCAGGTGTGTGTGAGGTGTGTGTGAGGTGTGTGTGAGGTGTCTCAGGTGTGTGTGTGAGGTGTGTCAGGTGTGTGTGAGGTGTGTGTGTGAGGTGTCTCAGGTGTGTGTGTGAGGTGTCTCAGGTGTGTGTGTGAGGTGTGTCAGGTGTGTGTGAGGTGTGTGTGAGGTGTGTGTGTGTGAGGTGTGTGTGTGAGGTGTCTCAGGTGTGTGTGTGAGGTGTCAGGTGTGTGTGAGGTGTGTGTGTGTGTGAGGTGTGTGTGAGGTGTCTCAGGTGTGTGTGAGGTGTGTCAGGTGTGTGTGAGGTGTGTGTGTGAGGTGTGTGTGTGTGTGAGGTGTGTGTGAGGTGTCTCAGGTGTGTGTGAGGTGTCTCAGGTGTGTGTGTGAGGTGTGTCAGGTGTGTGTGAGGTGTGTGTGAGGTGTGTGTGTGTGAGGTGTGTGTGTGAGGTGTCTCAGGTGTGTGTGTGAGGTGTCAGGTGTGTGTGAGGTGTGTGTGTGTGAGGTGTGTGTGAGGTGTCTCAGGTGTGTGTGAGGTGTGTCAGGTGTGTGTGAGGTGTGTGTGTGAGGTGTGTGTGTGTGAGGTGTGTGTGTGAGGTGTCTCAGGTGTGTGTGTGAGGTGTGTCAGGTGTGTGTGAGGTGTGTGTGTGTGTGTCTCAGGTGTGTGTGAGGTGTGTGTGTGTGAGGTGTGTGTGAGGTGTGTGTGTGTGTGTCTCAGGTGTGTGTGTGAGGTGTCTCAGGTGTGTGTGAGGTGTGTCAGGTGTGTGTGAGGTGTGTCAGGTGTGTGTGTGTGTGTGAGGTGTCTCAGGTGTGTGTGTGTGTGTGTGAGGTGTGTGTGAGGTGTGTGTGTGTGTGAGGTGTGTCAGGTGTGTGTGAGGTGTGTGTGTGAGCTGTGTCAGGTGTGTGTGAGGTGTGTGTGTGTGAGGTGTGTGTGAGGTGTGTGTGTGTGTGAGGTGTGTGTGTGAGGTGTGTCAGGTGTGTGTGAGGTGTGTGTGTGAGATGTCTCAGGTGTGTGTGAGGTGTGTGTGTGTGTGAGGTGTGTCAGGTGTGTGTGAGGTGTGTGTGAGGTGTGTGTGTGTGTGAGGTGTGTCAGGTGTGTGTGAGGTGTGTGTGTGTGAGGTGTGTGTGTGAAGTGTGTCAGGTGTGTGTGAGGTGTGTGTGTGTGAGGTGTGTGTGAGGTGTCTCAGGTGTGTGTGTGGTGTGTGTGAGGTATCTCAGGTGAGTGTGAGGTGTGTGTGAGGTGTGTGTGTGTGTGAGGTGTGTCAGGTGTGTGTGAGGTGTGTGTGTGTGAGGTGTGTGTGAGGTGTCTCAGGTGTGTGTGTGGTGTGTGTGAGGTATCTCAGGTGAGTGTGAGGTGTGTGTGAGGTGTGTGTGTGTGTGAGGTGTGTGTGAGGTGTCTCAGGTGTGTGTGAGGTGTGTCAGGTGTGTGTGAGGTGTGTGTGAGGTGTGTGTGTGTGAGGTGTGTCAGGTGTGTGTGAGGTGTCTCAGGTGTGTGTGAGGTGTGTCAGGTGTGTGTGAGGTGTGTGTGTGTGAGGTGTGTGTGTGTGTGTGTGTGTGTGTGAGGTGTGTCAGGTGTGTGTGTGGTGTGTGTGAGGTGTGTGTGTGTGAGGTGTGTGTGTGAGGTGTGTCAGGTGTGTGTGTGGTGTGTGTGTGAGGTGTGTGTGTGTGAGGTGTGTGTGTGTGTGTGTGTGTGTGAGGTGTGTGTAAGGTATCTCAGGTGTGTGTGAGGTGTGTCAGGTGTGTGTGAGGTGTGTGTGTGTGAGGTGTGTGTGTGTGAGGTGTCTCAGGTGTGTGTGTGTGTGAGGTGTGTCAGGTGTGTGTGAGGTGTGTGTGTGTGTGTGTGAGGTGTGTGAGGTGTGTGTGAGGTGTGTGTGTGAGGTGTGTCAGGTGTGTGTGTGTGTGTGAGGTGTCTCAGGTGTGTGTGAGGTGTGTGTGTGAGGTGTGTCAGGTGTGTGTGTGGTGTGTGTGTGAGGTGTGTGTGTGTGAGGTGTGTGTGTGTGTGTGTGTGTGTGAGGTGTGTGTAAGGTATCTCAGGTGTGTGTGAGGTGTGTGTGAGGTTTGTCAGGTGTGTGTGAGGTGTGTCAGGTGTGTGTGAGGTGTGTGTGAGGTGTGTGTGTGAGGTGTGTCAGGTGTGTGTGTGTGAGGTGTGTCAGGTGTGTGTGAGGTGTGTGTGTGTGAGGTGTGTGTGAGGTGTCTCAGGTGTGTGTGTGTGAGGTGTGTCAGGTGTGTGTGAGGTGTGTGTGTGTGAGGTGTGTGTGTGAGGTGTCTCAGGTGTGTGTGAGGTGTGTGTGAGGTGTGTGTGAGGTGTGTGTGTGTGAGGTGTGTGTGTGTGTGTGAGGTGTCTCAGGTGTGTGTGAGGTGTGTGTGAGGTGTGTGTGAGGTGTGTGTGTGTGTGTGAGGTGTGTGTGTGAGGTGTCTCAGGTGTGTGTGAGGTGTGTGTGAGGTGTGTGTGAGGTGTGTGTGTGTGAGGTGTGTGTGTGTGTGTGAGGTGTGTGTGAGGTGTCTCAGGTGTGTGTGAGGTGTGTGTGAGGTGTGTGTGTGTGTGTGAGGTGTGTGTGTGTGTGAGGTGTGTGTGAGGTGTCTCAGGTGTGTGTGAGGTGTGTGTGAGGTGTGTGTGTGTGAGGTGTCTCAGGTGTGTGTGAGGTGTGTGTGAGGTGTGTGTGAGGTGTGTGTGTGTGTGTGAGGTGTGTGTGTGAGGTGTCTCAGGTGTGTGTGAGGTGTGTGTGAGGTGTGTGTGAGGTGTGTGTGTGTGAGGTGTGTGTGTGTGTGTGAGGTGTGTGTGAGGTGTCTCAGGTGTGTGTGAGGTGTGTGTGAGGTGTGTGTGTGTGTGTGAGGTGTGTGTGTGTGTGTGAGGTGTGTGTGAGGTGTCTCAGGTGTGTGTGAGGTGTGTGTGAGGTGTGTGTGTGTGTGTGAGGTGTGTGTGTGTGTGAGGTGTGTGTGAGGTGTCTCAGGTGTGTGTGTGGTGTGTGTGAGGTGTGTGTGTGGTGTGTGTGAGATGTCTCAGGTGTGTGTGAGGTGTGTGTGAGATGTCTCAGGTGTGTGTGAGGTGTCTCAGGTGTGTGTGTGAGGTGTCTCAGGTGTGTGTGAGGTGTCTCAGGTGTGTGTGTGAGGTGTCTCAGGTGTGTGTGAGGTGTGTGTGAGGTGTGTGTGTGGTGTCTCAGGTGTGTGTGAGGTGTGTGTGTGAGGTGTGTCAGGTGTGTGTGAGGTGTGTGTGTGTGAGGTGTGTGTGAGGTGTCTCAGGTGTGTGTGTGAGGTGTGTGTGAGGTGTGTGTGTGTGTGTGTGAGGTGTGTGTGAGGTATCTCAGGAGTGTGTCAGGTGTGTGTGAGGTGTCTCAGGTGTGTGTGAGGTGTGTGTGTGTGTGTGAGGTGTGTGTGTGTGTGTGAGGTGTGTGTGAGGTGTCTCAGGTGTGTGTGAGGTGTGTGTGTGTGTGTGTGAGGTGTGTGTGAGGTGTCTCAGGTGTGTGTGAGGTGTGTGTGTGTGTGAGGTGTGTGTGTGAGGTGTGTGTGTGTGAGGTGTGTGTGAGGTGTCTCAGGTGTGTGTGAGGTGTGTGTGAGGTGTGTCAGGTGTGTGTGAGGTGTGTGTGAGGTGTGTGTGAGGTGTCTCAGGTGTGTGTGAGGTGTGTGTGAGGTGTGTGTGAGGTGTCTCAGGTGTGTGTGAGGTGTGTGTGAGGTGTGTCAGGTGTGTGTGAGGTGTGTGTGAGGTGTGTGTGTGTCAGGTGTGTGTGTGGTGTCTCAGGTGTGTGTGGTGTCTCAGGTGTGTGTGAGGTGTGTGTGAGGTGTCTCAGGTGTGTGTGAGGTGTGTGTGAGGTGTGTCAGGTGTGTGTGAGGTGTGTGTGTGTCAGGTGTGTGTGTGGTGTCTCAGGTGTGTGTGGTGTCTCAGGTGTGTGTGAGGTGTGTGTGAGGTGTCTCAGGTGTGTGTGAGGTGTGTCAGGTGTGTGTGAGGTGTGTGTCAGGTGTGTGTGTGGTGTCTCAGGTGTGTGTGTGTGTGGTGTGTGTGTGAGGTGTGTCAGGTGTGTGTGTGTGAGGTGTGTGTGTGAGGTGTGTCAGGTGTGTGTGTGGTGTGTGTGAGGTGTGTGTGAGGTGTGTGTGTGTGAGGTGTGTGTGTGTGTGAGGTGTGTCAGGTGTGTGTGTGTCAGGTGTGTGTGTGGTGTCTCAGGTGTGTGTGAGGTGTGTGTGAGGTGTGTGTGAGGTGTGTGTGTGTGAGGTGTGTGTGTGTGTGAGGTGTGTCAGGTGTGTGTGTGTCAGGTGTGTGTGTGGTGTCTCAGGTGTGTGTGAGGTGTGTGTGAGGTGTCTCAGGTGTGTGTGAGGTGTCTCAGGTGTGTGTGAGGTGTGTGTGAGGTGTCTCAGGTGTGTGTGAGGTGTGTGTGAGATGTCTCAGGTGTGTGTGTGAGGTGTCTCAGGTGTGTGTGTGAGGTGTGTGTGTGTGTGTGAGGTGTGTGTGAGGTGTCTCAGGTGTGTGTGAGGTGTCTCAGGTGTGTGTGAGGTGTGTGTGTGTGTGTGTGTGTGAGGTGTGTGTGAGGTGTGTGTGAGGTGTGTGTGTGTGTGAGGTGTGTGTGTGTGTGTGTGAGGTGTGTGTGTGTGTGTGTGAGGTGTGTGTGTGTGTGTGAGGTGTCTCAGGTGTGTGTGAGGTGTGTGTGTGAGGTGTGTGTGAGGTGTGTGTGTGGTGTGTGTGTGTGTGAGGTGTGTGTGTGTGTGAGGTGTGTGTGAGGTGTCTCAGGTGAATGTGAGGTGTGTGTGAGGTGTGTGTGTGAGGTGTGTGTGAGGTGTGTGTGTGTGTGAGGTGTGTGTGAGGTGTGTGTGTGTGTGTGTGTGAGGTGTCTCAGGTGTGTGTGAGGTGTGTGTGAGGTGTGTGTGTGTGTGAGGTGTGTGTGTGTGTGTGAGGTGTGTGTGTGTGTGTGTGAGGTGTGTGTGTGTGTGAGGTGTGTGTGAGGTGTCTCAGGTGTGTGTGAGGTGTGTGTGTGTGTGTGTGAGGTGTGTGTGTGTGTGAGGTGTGTGTGAGGTGTCTCAGGTGTGTTTGAGGTATCTCAGGTGTGTGTGAAGTGTCTCAGGTGTGTGTGAGGTGTGTGTGAGGTGTGTGTGAGGTGTGTGCAAGGTGTGTGTGAGGTGTGTGTGAGGTGTGTGTGTGTGTGAGGTGTGTGTGTGTGTGTGAGGTGTGTGTGTGTGTGTGAGGTGTGTGTGAGGTGTGTGTGAGGTGTCTCAGGTGTGTGTGAGGTGTGTGTGTCAGGTGTGTGTGTGGTGTGTGTGAGATGTCTCAGGTGTGTGTGAGGTGTGTGTGAGGTGTGTGTGTGGTGTGTGTGAGATGTCTCAGGTGTGTTTGAGGTGTGTGTGAGGTGTGTGTGAGGTGTCTCAGGTGTGTGTGAAGTGTGTGTGTGAGGTGTGTGTTCTGGTTTTTGTTACGGTATGGGGACATCAATCTGTTTACACAGTCACGTAATGGGGACCAATGTCCTTGTGGGGACCAAAAAGCTGGTCCCCAGAAGGAACTCCACTTTAAATAACTCTAAAAGGTAAAATGAAGGTGCTGGCAAAGTTTCAGGCATTGGCCCATAAGTAATGTTTATCTGTCTTTTTGTGTTAAGGTGTGTGTACTGAGAGCGCCCCCTCAAAGGTCATATGTGGTATAGCACCTGATTGTAAATTCACACACTTTTCCAAATATGGTTAGGCACCGCCTTCTTCCTGGTCCCCACAGATACGGATTGTGACCATAGCATGAAATGATCAGTTTTAAAAGATTATTTCAATTTAAAAGACAATTTCGAACTCAAACTATGAGTGGACATTTATCTATAAAGATGGACTTCTGTAATTCAGTACTTAAACATTTGAATTTTCACTTAGATAATTGTCTGTTCACTGAACTTTCATGAAAATTTAACAAAAGGCAAAAATGGGGTTCATAGTGTAAATTTATTAGAGATTTAATTCATTAACAGGTTTTGAAACTCGTGCAGACTGCATAAAAACATAACAGGGGTTAGCATTTGTGCAATTTTTTTATAAGGTCATACTCCACACTGCAGTTTTAGGACAGACAACACATATACACATGCTCTATCTATCTATCTATCTATCTATCTATCTATCTATCTATCTATCTATCTATCTATCTATCTATCTATCTATATATATATATATATATATATATATATATATAATTTATGGGGGGGGGGGGGGGGGGGGGGGGTTTATGGGGAGAGAGAGATGCTTTATTCATTCCCAGGAAGGAGATAAGGGGTGTGGATTCAGGTTGTTCCAACAGTTCCCTTTTTCACAAAAATTTGTTACAATGATAAATAGATAAAATGAAAGATTAATATTAAACAGTTTAATGGCTGCTGGAATAAAGGACTTGCTGAACCTTTCAGTCCTGCATCAAAATGAGACCAGTCTCTCTGTCCTTCCAGAAGAATAGCTATCGTTGCTCCACCACAGTTCTGATAGGGTCCAGACTTCTACTAAGGACAGAACTAGCTTTTCTGACCAGTTTGTCCAGTCCTTTGCAGTCCTTGTTTGTAATGCTGCTCCTCCAGCAGACACCAGCGTAAACCATCACACTTTTGATGACTGTGTTATAGAACATCTGCAGCAGGTCACTGCAGACATCAGAGGACCTGAGCCATCAGAAGAAGATAAGGTGACTCTGTCCCTTCCTGCATGTTGTGTCTGTATTGGCTAACTATTCCAACCTCTGGTCCTGAAACACCCCCAGGTACCTGTAGGTCTTCACAGTCTATTTTCTCTCCATCAATACACACTGGCTTTCTGTGTGATGCAGATCTCCTGCAATCAACCACAACCTTCTTGGTCTTGGAGATGTTCAGGAGAAGACAGTTCTTTTTAACACTAAAAGGCCCAGAGCTACGAGAATTTTTGTCAGCCTGCAGTCCCCCCACAAATCACTAATCCCGTTTTTCATGTAAAGGCCCCATTTAGCGCTGTCATGAGGAACCATTCCACCCCCTCCAGTACAGTTTTAGCTCATGCCTCTGTCTTGAGAGTTTTACCTGAGAGCACTGAAAAAACTCATGTGTTGAAACATGATGAATGAAACATTTCTAATGAAACATTTGTGTCGCCAGATCTGCGGGATTGGAGTGATTTTACATGGCAGCTGAGTCATCAGCACATCAGCTGATATAACGGACAGTTCTTGATCTGTACAAAGAAAATAAAAAATATCTATTTATATAGGCTATATATAAATATATATGCAGCTGTATTGCGGAGGATAAAACTATTTAGAAGCGCAGCGCAGTTTCTGCTCCACGCAGCACCAGCAGCACTGCTTTGCTAGTAAAAAAAAGAAACAACAAAAGTGTGAAACGTTTTTGGAGTTGTTGCATGCTTTTATCTGAACTCCACAGCACTGCCGCATGCCATTGGACCAAACAGTTGCACGCAGCAGCAATGTAAATTCTGAATTGAGTGTAGCTGCGTGATATGTGTCAACACTGGCTGCGTCGTCAGGTCTCTACACCAGAATATGATGTCAATGAAAAAATCAGATCCGCTGCAGCACTGGGAAGTTCAGACACCAGCATGAAACGTGTCTGTCCAGCTGTTGCTCCTTTCATACCCCTCAGATTCACACGTCCGCTGAACTGATGCGCTCTTTTATATTAAAAATATAACAATGAACACCAGATGCACATGCTGGCTAAACTGATGAACGGATGGATAGATGGATGGCAAGATAGATGGATGGATGGATAAATGGATGATAGCTGGATGGCGGAATAGATGAAAGATAGATCGATAAATGGATAGGTGGATGGATAGATGGATGGACAGATAGATGGATAGATGGATGGACAGATGGATGGATAGATGGATGGACAGATGGATGGATAGATAGATGGATAGATGGATGGATAGATGGATGGACAGATGGATGGATAGATAGATGGATAGATGGATGGACAGATGGATGGATAGATAGATGGATAGATGGATGGATAGATGGATGGACAGATGGATGGATAGATTGATGGACAGATGGATGGATATATTGATGGACAGATGGATGGATAGATGGATGGACAGATGGATGGAAAGATAGATGGACAGATGGATGGATAGATGGATGGACAGATGGATGGACATATGGATGGAAAGATAGATGGACAGATGGATGATAGATGGATGGAAAGATAGGTAGATGGATGGAAAGATGGATCGATTGATGGATGAAAATTTAGATGGATGGATGGATAGATGGATGACTGAATATATAGAAATATAGATAGATAAATGGATAGATGGATAAATGGATGGATAGATAAATGGATGGATAGATGGATGACTGAATATATAGAAATATAGATAGATAAATGGATAGATGGATAAATGGATGGACAGATGGATAGATAAATGGATGGATGGATGGATGGATGGATAGATGGATGATAGATGGAAAGATAGACAAATGGATAGATGGATGGATAGATTGATAGATGGATGGATAGATGGATGAATGAATGGGGTGATGGATAGATGATAAATGGATGGAAAGATAGATGGGTGGATAGATGGATGAGTAGATGGATGGATAGATGGAAAGATGGATAGATGGATGGAAAGATGTATGGCTGAATAGATGGAAAGATAGATAAATGGATAGATGGATGGATAGATGGATAGACTGATGGATGGAAAGATAGATAGATGAATGGATGGATAGATAGATGGATGGAAAGATAAATGGACAGACAGATGGACAGATGGATGGATAGATGGATCAATTGATGGATGAAAATTTA
Source organism: Telmatherina bonti (assembly GCF_933228915.1). NCBI lineage: Eukaryota > Metazoa > Chordata > Actinopteri > Atheriniformes > Telmatherinidae > Telmatherina > Telmatherina bonti. The sequence goes on along the minus strand of NC_136632.1, from coordinate 30,452,464 downwards.
GATGGATGGATGGATAGATGGATGATAGATGGATGACTGAATAGATGGAAATATAGATAGATAAATGGATAGATGGATAAATAGATGGACAGATGGATAGATAAATGGATGGAAAGGTGGATGGATGGATGGATAGATGGATGGCTGAATGGATGGAAAGATAGATAAATGGATAGATGGATGGATAGATGGATGGAAAGATGGATGGCTGAATAGATGGAAAGATAGATATATGGATAGATGGATGGATAGATAGATAGATGAATGAATAAATGGGGTGATCGATAGATGGATATATGGATGGATAGACTAATGGAAAGATGGATGGATAGATGCATGAGCTCTGCATGAGCGTCTTAAAAACACAATGCCCCGCCCCTTCCCATGAACTTCCCATTACTACAAATAAAAGAGATTTTCCCCCAAATTTCCCAATAATATATCAACCACCCAATGTTTAAGTTAAGTTCATGAACGTAACCCCATACATATTTCCACAGATGAACATAGAAAAACATAATACTACGGTGTATTAATCTGAAAATCCGTTAGTCACGGGACAATGACGTCTTTGCCGCATTGCGGCATACTCCAGCCATAAAACACAGGTAAACCTCTTAACCCAGTTTTCACCAACCCCCCAGAAGATGAAGATGACACCCCAGTAGTGCTCCCAGTATTTGTAGCAAAACCAATAGGTGTGCATCCCTATTAGTCTGCTACCTGCCAGGTGGCATGACTGAACTAAAGCAGCTACGTGGGACTGCGAGAGATTTGCTGGGCCTGACGACCCGGAACACAGTCAGGTAGGTGGTTGGGGGTGTGGGTGTCAGTGACAAGGCAGCTTTGTCACAGAACATGAAAATTTTACCAGGTAGAGTTAAGGTCCAATTTGACCATGAGTTCTTGTAGGGCTTCCGGTCCCCAGGGGACCTTTTTTTGTTTGAAATTTTTACTTATATTTCACTGACACTACTAACAAATACAAAAAAATCAAATAAAATATGTCAATAATTGATACTATTTAAAAGGGTTACAACAATATGAAAAAGAAAGCCTTTTTTAAAATGCTGATCTGATGTGAAAGTAAATCACAGTAAAAGCACTAAATGTTTCTAATAAAGACACACCAAAGTATCTTGAATCATTTGACAAAATTAGGAGATTCAATAAATAATTAGGTGGTGAGCTTAAACCCCCAATGGTGTAGCTAAAATTGAGCCCTTGCATGGCAGTAGAATCCAAAAGAGGGAGGAAACCTGGAAATTCAACGGGATATCTGTCTAAAATTATGCTGTTAAAACAATGGTAGATTTTTTTTTAAAAAATATGTAAAGAAAACATATTTTTTAAAAATGTTAACTGCTGTAGCTTTGAGATGTAGATTTTGATGTTATTTTTATTTAATGAATTCAGTTGAATAGAAACACCAACATTTAAATCTGATTTTACAAAGAACTGTAACTGTATTCCATACTATCCATTTAAAATAGATAGAATACGCCAAAAAAATTAACAAAAACACACTATATTTTGTTCTCAAATCAAATCAAATCAAATTTGATTTGATATCTTTTGTTCTAATCTTTACTTCCTTTCGCCGGCTTTTATTTTTGAAACAGCAGGAAGTAGCAACTATTTAGCAGTAGCTTAATTTCTCACAATTTTTCGAAGGGCAGTTGATGAGGAAATGAGACCGGAGTTTAAAGCTGTGACTACTAAAGAACATGTCCGTAAGTATTAAGATTTTATTATTTAAGTTATGCATTGACAACATAGCATTGCTGTCTGTCTGTTGTGATTTCTTTGAGAATGTGCAGCTCAGCTAGCTAGGTAGCTAGCTTGTGTCACAGATTTTGGATATATCCATTTGTTGCTTTTAAATTTGGCAGTGTTGTGTGGTTAAACATGAATTTCATTGTAGGTAGGGAAAATTCCATCCAAAATAATTTGGGATTTATGATTTGGTTTATTATCTTAAGGCTTAAATCACACATGTAGGTAGCAGCAGGCATGGATTACTGGTATGACGATGTCCCCATAAGTGACATTTTTCCAAAATCCATAAAAGAACATGGGAATCATATTGTATGCTCATTATCAGTTAAGAATAGGCCGGCTACAGGCTTCAAGGTATACCACAGTATGAAAAAGTCATGGTTTCAAAACCACTCCAACATACCATTCCTGAAGTATTATTATTATTATTATTATTATTATTATTATTATTATTATTAATATGTGACATCTCGTTAAGGAGAAAGTAGAGGTCCTTCACTTGTGCAATTATAGCAGCCCGCCCCCCCTGCGTTTCTTGACAAACAGACGAGTCTGTAGGCTGTGTGATTATTGGAGGCTTTCACGCTGCACTTTAGCCTAAGAAGCCAGAATCTCATTGCCTCAGTTGCCAAATCTTCTAAGCATGTTGGGTATTTATTTGTATATGTTCACACTGTTGTTGACGTTTTTTTTTTCTTTTGTTTTTTTTAAACTTTTGTTCGGCACTAGTCTACTGTCTTGGTATATCACAGAGCCTCAATTTTACAACTAATACTGTAATATTAGACCTGATTAATCCAGGTGTGTCTGATCATTGCCGTTGTGTCGACTGAGGTCAAGCAGACCTGGATTTATAAATTCATCCTGTAATGTAAGACAGGAGACAAAGGAGCTTCCTTAAAATTTGCGGTTCATGTAGACTTTTCAGTGACAAGCAAAGAACTGGTCATGTGTACCAACAACCCTTTCTTAAATGTTCCAGCCATTGACCAGTGCAAACATGGAACCAACAGAATTGACTTCCAGTCTTCCATGGACTCCTTCAGGTTCTCAGCAGACCAACGATGGCCCTGAGGATAACAGACCTTTCGAACAGGTAATTGCATACAATACATAGTCCCACACCTACCTAGTTTTTGTTTTACATATACATTTTTCTATTCAAATCTTTCTTTTACATCCTGGTTCTTAGAGACAGATTTAGCAACTGAGTCTGCATTTTGGACAGCTAAGTGGCATGTTTTAGATGCTGTTGAGTAGGACAGTGTCCCATAATTCTGGTCCTCGGGGCCCACTGCCCTGCATGTTATGGTTCCTACCAACTCCACTGCACATGATGCAGATGAACTTCACTGCTTGCCAAGTTCTATTAAATTCGGATAATGAGCCATTGATTTGAGTCAGGTGTGTTTAAAGTAGGGTTACCTACAACACGTGCAGGGCAGTGGGGCCCAGGTCATAGGTTAAGTAACACTGCAGTAGGATTTGAAAACTTGGATACAGATAGTAATAGAAGCAAATGTAATAGTAAGGCTAAGATGTCCTTGACTATGAGATGTGTTGACATGGCGTAGGTCTGACTGACATTTGATGGCCAGATGTCCTTAACTGTAGCAATCAGTTAAATGTTCTGTGTATGCAGTTGCCGAGCTGCATCTGGGTAAAATTTAATGCAACGCCATGGTTTCTAAATGTGTTTATTAAGTGTCTTTTGTGGACATTGCGGACGTTGCGGTAACATATTGGCATTTCCTGTTTGCCTAGCGAGTGTCACAGCGGATTGCTACGAGCCGTTGGCTCCTTTAACTTCTTTCTAACTTCTATCTATTGTTAACCAACCACTCACTTCAGCGCACAATACCTTCCCAAACCACTCTTCTATATATTGCATTTATTTTCGGGATCTTTGGCTTTCTGTTTACTTGACTTAAACAGCTCAAGCACTCGGTTTTAGCATGGCTGCTAGCTCTCTTCCCACACCCCGGTCCCCTGCCTTTTCTTGCTCGGTGTGTCTGATGTTTAGCTACTCCTCCGCCTCCTTTAGTGATAACGGTAGGTGTATTAAGTGTAGCAGCCTGGCAGCCTTGGAGGCGAGGCTCTGTGAGTTAGAAGCCCAGCTCCGCACTCAGTTAGGAAAGCAGTTAGTCAGCAAGCCCCCATTAGCCAGTGCGGCGCTACCAGCCAGGGCAGCTAGCCCACCTAGCGGTCCCTCAGCAGTTCCCGCGCAGCCGGGAGCCGAGGCGGGCTGGACGACGGTCAGGCGGAAGCGTAGCCCCAAACCAAAACCCACTGGCCACCACCGACCTGTTCACGTTTCTAACAGATTTTCCCCGCTCGGCGACACACCCGCTGAGGCAGAAACCCTGATTATAGGTAGTTCCATAGTCAGAAACGTGGCTCTAGAGACACCAGGCACCATAGTCAAATGCATTCCTGGGGCCAGAGCGGGCGACGTTGAATCGTATTTGAAACTGCTGACTAAGGCTAAACGTAAATACCGTGAGATTGTAATTCACGTCGGCGGTAACGACACCCGGTTACGCCAATCGGAGGTCACTAAAATTAATGTTGCTTCGGTGTGTAACTTTGCCAAGAGCATGTCGGACTCCGTAGTTTTCTCTGGTCCCTTGCCAAATTTAATCAGCGATGACATGTTTAGCCGCATGTCATCCTTCAACCGCTGGTTGTCTTGGTGGTGTCCCGATAACAACGTGGGTTTTATAGATAATTGGAGCGCTTTTTGGGGAAAGCCTGGTCTTATTAGGAGAGATGGCATCCATCCCACGTTGGATGGAGCCGCTCTCTTATCTAGCAATATGGACTCTTTTATTAGTCAGCTAAATTGACAACTCAGGGTTGGGACCAGGAGGCAGAATTGTAGTCCTACACACTTTTCTGCAGCTTCCCACCTGCCGCCGCTCACCCAAAACCCCATTCCGACCTTATACAACTTCCCAGCAGTAAGAATTAAACAACACAAAAACACTTCTGGGGTTAATCGTGAAAACCTCATAAAAATAAAAACAATAGATCTAATAAAATCAGAAAATAAGACGATAAAGTGTGGCCGACTGAATATTAGATCCCTCCCAAATAAGTCTTTATTAGTCAATGACTTGATAGGTGATCACCACATTGATTTATTCTGTCTTACAGAAACCTGGTTACAGCAAGAGGATTATGTTAGTATTAATGAAGCTACGCCAGCTAACTATTTAAACTTTCACATTCCTAGAACTACAGGCAGAGGAGGAGGTGTTGCAGCTATTTTTCAGTCAGAATTTTTAATTAATCCTAAGCACAAAACGAACTATAAATCCTTTGAATTCCTGACATTAAATTTATCTCATCCAAAATGGAATTCAGAGAAACCGCTCCTTTTAGCATTAGTGTATCGCCCACCTGGACCTTACTCCGAGTTTCTGACCGAATTCTCTGATCTCTTGTCTGAGTTAGTGCTGACTACTGATAAGGTCATTGTACTAGGTGATTTTAATATTCATGTTGACGATGAAAATGATAGTTTAAACATTTCCTTTAGCTCTATTCTAAACTCAATTGGGTTTTCACAAAATGTCCATGGAGCCACTCACTCTCATGGTCATACTCTTGATCTGGTTCTAACATCTGGTATTGAGACCGATAAGCTCAAAGTTTTTCCTCAAAACCCTGTCTTGCCTGATCACTTCTTATTAACCTTTGAATTCACTTTATCTGATTACTCACTGACCAAAAATAAATTCTACTATAGTAGATGTTTATCAGACAATATTACAAAATTTAAACAATCAATTGAATCAATTTTTTCCCCTCTACCATGTGTTAGCATGACTGAGAGTCCCCCTTTAAGCCTTACTCCTGCTCAGATTGATCAACATGCTGATACTATAACAGCTTCAATGCGTACAACCTTGGATAATGTTGCTCCCCTAAAGAAGAAGAAAGTAGGTAAGATTATGAAGGCTCCCTGGTTTAATTCCCAGCTTCGAGCTCTAAAACAGGCATCAAGGCGTTTGGAAAACAGATGGCGTTCATCAGGATTAGAGGAGTCTCGCTTAACCTGGAAAGAAAGTTTAATCGTATACAAAAAAGCCTTACGTACGGCAAGAACAGCTTATTATTCATCATTGATAGAGGAAAACAAAAACAACCCTCGGTTTCTTTTCAGCACTGTAGCCAGGCTTACTAGGAGCCGGAGCGCTGAGGAGCCATGTATTCCTTTCTCACTTAGCTGTGATGATTTCATGTATTTTTTCAGGAATAAAATTGATACTATTAGAGATCAAATTCACAATATTCTTCCTTCTACTTATAATGTTGAGTCTGTTGTGGTCTCCAAAGCATCCTTAGAACCAGGATCTGACTTGTGTCTAAATAGTTTCTGTCCTGTCCAACCCTCTGAATTAACTAAAATAATAGCTTCATCTAAACCATCCACCTGTATCTTAGACCCTCTCCCAACGAGCCTCTTTAAGGACATTTTCCCTTTAATTAATACATCACTACTAAATCTTATCAATATGTCTTTAGTGACAGGATATGTACCACAATCATTTAAAACTGCTGTAATCAAGCCTTTACTTAAAAAGCAATCTCTGGATCCAGAGGTGATAGCAAATTATAGACCTATATCTAACCTCCCGTTTATGTCCAAAATTCTGGAGAAAATAGTTTCCGCTCAGCTACATGCCCACCTGAGCAGAAATAATTTATGCAAAGAGTTTCAGTCAGGATTTAGAGCTCATCATAGCACTGAGACGGCATTGGTGAAAGTTACTAATGACCTTCTTATGGCCTCAGACAAAGGACTTGTGTCCGTACTTATCTTGCTTGATCTTAGTGCTGCATTTGATACAGTCGATCATAACATTCTGTTACAAAGACTAGAACAGGTGATTGGAATTACAGGTACAGCGTTAAGCTGGTTTAAATCATATTTATCTGATAGACTTCAGTTTGTTCATGTAAATGACAAGTCCTCCTCCCAAACTACAGTAAGTCATGGAGTTCCTCAAGGTTCTGTACTTGGACCAGTACTCTTCACGCTATATATGCTCCATTTTGGCAAAATTATTAGACAGCATGTAATAAAATTTCATTGTAATGCAGATGATATTCAGATATACTTATCCTTTAAACCAGATGAAACAAATCAGCCCAATAGGCTACAAAATTTTCTCATAGACATAAAGACTTGGATGTCTAGAAATGTTCTCCTCTTAAACTCAGATAAGACTGAAGTAATTCTCGTTGGATCTGAAAAACTCAGAGCTAAATTCTCCAGTTTTGTAATGAACCTGGATGGCATTACTTTAGATTCCAGTGCTACAGTGAGAAACCTTGGAGTAATATTTGACCCTGACCTGTCCTTTGGCTACATATTTAGCAGGTTACTAAAACAGCCTTCTTTCATTTACGTAATATAGCCAAAATTAGGGACATTCTGTCTCGGAGTGATGCAGAAAAACTGGTTCACGCTTTTGTTACTTCGAGACTAGATTACTGTAACTCTCTATTACTGGGCTGTCCTAAATATGCCCTGAAAAGCCTTCAGCTGATCCAGAATTCTGCAGCCAGAGTCCTGACCAGAACCAGCATGAGAGATCATATTTCTCCAGTTTTAGCCTCTCTTCATTGGCTGCCTGTTGAATCTAGAATAGAATTTAAAATCCTTCTCCTTACATATAAAGCCCTCCACAGCCAGGCACCACTATATATCAAAGACCTCATTGTTCCTTATATACCAAGTAGAGTACTTCGTTCGCAGACTGCAGGCTTACTTGTGGTTCCTAGAGTCTCAAAGAGCCGAGCAGGAGGCAGAGCCTTTGGTTATCAGGCCCCTCTCTTATGGAATAAGCTCCCAGTTAGTGTTAGGGAAGCAGACACCCTCCCCACCTTTAAGACTAGGCTGAAGACTTATCTTTTTGATAAGTCCTATAGCTAGGGATGGTTAGCATCCCTTAGTTATGCTGCTATAGGTTTAGACTGCTGAGGGACATTTCCTGATACACTGAGCTTCTTTCTCTTTATCTCTTTCTTTTATTCCCCCCCCCCCCAATAACAGTGTAGCATCATTAACATGTATGTCTCCTGTCTCAGCAGGTCTCCCTGGCCGGGAGTAGCAGTTCCTGTTGTCTGTTGTCTTTCTGTCCTCTTCCCCCCACACAGCAGAGGCAGATGGCTGCCTGTCCTTGAACCAGGTTCTGCCGGAGGCTTCCTTCCTGTTAAAAGGGAGTTTTTTCCTTCCCACTGTCGCCTGTGTGCTTGCTCAGGATGGGAGATTGAGTTGGACTCAACTCAATCTGTTGGTTTCCTTATATAGGTTGTTATGAATTGGCTTTCATTATGTTTTCCCCTCTGTCTGTAAAGTGTCTTGAGATGGCATTGCCGGGATTTGAGGCTATATAAATAAAGTTGAATTGAATTGAATGGACACTCACGGGGTCCCCACAGCATATGTTAACAAGTGTAAACTAGTGTGTTCAGAGCTGGAGCAAAGTCAGTCCCCAGAAGGACATGTAACTAAGGGTGTGTGTTGGGTCCCCATGACTCATGTCTGAGGGGTGTTAAACACCAAAACCAGTTGTAATACCTGAACAATGTGGATGCTTTGGATTATTTCTGTGATGTGTATTTTAATGTACATTAGGACTTCAGCAGGATAATTTGACTTCATGTTTTTATTGTATTCTTTCAAATATTGGGCTTAAAAGAAGCAATTTGTTGTCCATGTTTGTGTACCAACAAGTCTTTCTTAAATGTTCCAGCCATTGACCAGTGCAAACATGGAACCAACAGAATTGACTTCCAGTCTTCCATGGACTCCTTCAGGTTCTCAGCAGACCAACGATGGCCCTGAGGATAACAGACCTTTCGAACAGGTAATTGCATACAATACATAGTCCCACACCTACCTAGTTTTTGTTTTACATATACATTTTTCTATTCAAATCTTTCTTATACATCCTGGTTCTTAGAGACAGATTTAGCAAATGAGTCTGCATTTTGGACAGCTAAGTGGCATGTTTTAGATGCTGTTGAGTAGGACAGTGTCCCTTAATTCTTGTCCTCGGGGCCCACTGCCCTGCATGTTATGGTTCCTACCAACTCCACTGCACATGATGCAGATGAACTTCACTGCTTGCCAAGTTCTATTAAATTCGGATAATGAGCCATTGATTTGAGTCAGGTGTGTTTAAAGTAGGGTTACCTACAACACGTGCAGGGCAGTGGGGCCCAGGTCATAGGTTAAGTAACACTGCAGTAGGATTTGAAAACTTGGATACAGATAGTAATAGAAGCAAATGTAATAGTAAGGCTAAGATGTCCTTGACTATGAGATGTGTTGACATGGCGTAGGTCTGACTGACATTTGATGGCCAGATGTCCTTAACTACAGCAATCAGTTAAATGTTCTGTGTATGCAGTTGCCGAGCTGCATCTGGGTAAAATTTAATGAGACGCCATGGTTTCTAAATGTGTTTATTAAGTGTCTTTTTGGACACTCACGGGGTCCCCACAGCACATGTTAACAAGTGTAAACTAGTGTGTTCAGAGCTGGAGCAAAGTCAGTCCCCAGAAGGACATGTAACTAAGGGTGTGTGTTGGGTCCCCATGACTCATGTCTGAGGGGTGTTAAACACCAAAACCAGTTGTAATATTTTTTTTATAGTTTTATTGTATTCTTTCAAATATTAGACTTGAAAGAAGCAATTTGTTGTCCAAATTTATATTCCTTAAAAATTATGAACATCAACTACAGTCAGTTGCATCACATGCCTCATCCTCCACAAACATGGTAATTGAGTCTAGCATTTATTTAAACTGTTTTTGTTACCTAAACAGAAAATATTCTCAACCTGCATGAAAAGGATAGTGGCAGTGAAGATGACGACAACAATGCTGTCGAGGAAAATTCCTCCGCTATTGGTAAGAGTGTTAAAAAGTTAATATGCTACCAGTACAGAAGTTGCCTTATATTAACTTTTTGCCATTGTAACTAAATGTACCTTTTGGAAAGAGAAACACTAACAGAATGTGGCAATGCTGAGAATTGAAATATATTATTGAAATTGAATTATTCTTTAAAAAATCTTTAATTTGCCTTTTTCCCCAATTTCAACGCAATGTCTGAATTGTTACATTAACTTTTAATTTTACCATTAAAAACATGTTGCTTTAATTTTCATAGAACCATCGGCAGTGCAAATCCTTCCTGAAAGTGGGAACAAGATGGCATCACCACCGTCCAGGAAACCTAAAATATTACCCTCATCTTCATCAGATGATGATCAGGAAGTCAATAAAAGTTGTTCTGCAATGTTTGTTTTTCCTAGAATTTTTTTTATTTATGTTAGCAACAGTTGTTATTGATGGTTTGGTTTAAATCAAATATGACTGAGTAAATATCTCAAACAGAGGTATGGTCCCCACTTGGTAAGTTAGTATGTGTAAATTATGCAAATTATATGTAAATCTGGTCCCCATCTGTCATGTTTTTTCGAAAGTTAATGAGTCCTCATAAAGCATTGTCCAGACAGGTTGATGAACTTACTTTTGAAATTCAGTTATTTGAAGCCGTGTATAGGACAATACAGCTTCAAATGTTATCCCTGATTTTTTATTAGTCTGTAGATCCACCAGAAAGGGTGGTCCCCACAAGTGATGCTTAAAAAGTTGGTCCCCATGCCCCACGGAAACCAGTATGTGTGTGTGTGTGTGTGTGTGTGTGTGTGTGTGTGTGTGTGTGTGTGTGTGTGTGAGGTGTCTCAGGTGTGTGTGAGGTGTCTCAGGTGTGTGTGAGGTGTGTGTGAGGTGTGTGTGTGAGGTGTCTCAGGTGTGTGTGTGTGTGAGGTGTGTGTGAGGTGTGTGTGTGTGTGAGGTGTCTCAGGTGTGTGTGAGGTGTCTCAGGTGTGTGTGAGGTGTGTGTGAGGTGTCTCAGGTGTGTGTGAGGTGTGTGTGAGGTGTGTGTGTGTGAGGTGTGTGTGAGGTGTGTGTGTGTGAGGTGTGTGTGAGGTGTCTCAGGTGTGTGTGTGAGGTGTGTGTGTGTGAGGTGTGTGTGTGAGGTGTCTCAGGTGTGTGTGAGGTGTGTGTGAGGTGTGAGGTGTGTGTGAGGTGTCTCAGGTGTGTGTGAGGTGTGTGTGAGGTGTGAGGTGTGTGTGAGGTGTCTCAGGTGTGTGTGAGGTGTTTGTGAGGTGTGTGTGAGGTGTGTGTGAGGTGTGTGTGAGGTGTGTGTGTGTGTGGTGTGTGTTAGATGTCTCAGGTGTGTGTGAGGTGTGTGTGAGATGTCTCAGGTGTGTGTGAGGTGTGTGTGTGGTGTGTGTGAGATGTGTCAGGTGTGTGTGAGGTGTGTGTGTGAGGTGTGTGTGAGATGTCTCAGGTGTGTGTGAGGTGTTTGTGAGGTGTTTGTGAGGTGTGTGTGAGGTGTGTGTGAGGTGTGTGTGTGGTGTGTGTTAGATGTCTCAGGTGTGTGTGAGGTGTGTGTGAGATGTCTCAGGTGTGTGTGAGGTGTGTGTGTGGTGTGTGTGAGATGTGTCAGGTGTGTGTGAGGTGTGTGTGTGAGGTGTGTGTGAGATGTCTCAGGTGTGTGTGAGGTGTGTCAGGTGTGTGTGTGGTGTGTCAGGTGTGTGTGTGGTGTGTGTGTGTGTGAGATGTCTCAGGTGTGTGTCAGGTGTGTGTGAGGTGTGTGTGTGAGGTGTCTCAGGTGTGTGTGAGGTGTCTCAGGTGTGTGTGAGGTGTGTGTGAGGTGTCTCAGGTGTGTGTGAGGTGTGTGTGAGATGTCTCAGGTGTGTGTGAGGTGTCTCAGGTGTGTGTGAGGTGTGTGTGAGATGTCTCAGGTGTGTGTGTGAGGTGTCTCAGGTGTGTGTGAGGTGTGTGTGAGGTGTCTCAGGTGTGTGTGAGGTGTGTGTGTGGTGTGTGAGGTGTGTCAGGTGTGTGTGTGGTGTGTGTGAGATGTCTCAGGTGTGTGTGAGGTGTGTGTGTGAGTTGTCTCAGGTGTGTGTGAGGTGTCTCAGGTGTGTGTGTGTGAGGTGTCTCAGGTGTGTGTGAGGTGTCTCAGGTGTGTGTGTGTGAGGTGTCTCAGGTGTGTGTGAGGTGTCTCAGGTGTGTGTGAGGTGTGTGTGAGGTGTCTCAGGTGTGTGTGAGGTGTGTGTGAGGTGTCTCAGGTGTGTGTGAGGTGTGTGTGAGGTGTCTCAGGTGTGTGTGAGGTGTGTGTGAGATGTCTCAGGTGTGTGTGAGATGTGTGTGTGAGGTGTCTCAGGTGTGTGTGAGATGTGTGTGTGGTGTGTGTGAGGTGTCTCAGGTGTGTGTGAGGTGTCTCAGGTGTGTGTGAGATGTGTGTGAGGTGTGTGTGTGTGAGATGTGTGTGAGGTGTGTGTGTGTGTGAGATGTGTGTGAGGTGTGTGTGAGGTGTGTGTGAGGTGTGTGTGTGTGAGGTGTCTCAGGTGTGTGTGAGGTGTGTGTGAGGTGTGTGTGAGGTGTCTCAGGTGTGTGTGAGGTGTGTGTGTGAGGTGTGTGTGTGTGTGAGGTGTGTGTGTGAGGTGTGTCAGGTGTGTGTGAGGTGTCTCAGGTGTGTGTGAGGTGTGTGTGAGGTGTGTGTGTGTGTGAGGTGTGTGTGAGGTGTGTGTGAGATGTGTCAGGTGTGTGTGAGGTGTGTGTGAGATGTGTGTGTGTGAGGTGTGTGTGAGATGTGTGTGTGTGAGGTGTGTGTGAGGTGTGTGTGTCAGGTGTGTGTGTGGTGTGTGTGAGATGTCTCAGGTGTGTGTGAGGTGTGTGTGAGATGTCTCAGGTGTGTGTGAGGTGTGTGTGAGATGTGTCAGGTGTGTGTGAGGTGTGTGTGTGAGGTGTGTGTGAGATGTCTCAGGTGTGTGTGTGGTGTGTGTGTCAGGTGTGTGTGTGGTGTGTGTGAGATGTCTCAGGTGTGTGTGAGGTGTGTGTGTGTGGTGTGTGTGTGTGTGAGATGTCTCAGGTGTGTGTGTGGTGTGTGTGTCAGGTGTGTGTGTGAGGTGTCTCAGGTGTGTGTGAGGTGTGTGTGTTTGAGATGTCTCAGGTGTGTGTGTGAGGTGTGTCAGGTGTGTGTGTGAGGTGTCTCAGGTGTGTGTGAGGTGTGTGTGAGGTGTGTGTGTAAGATGTCTCAGGTGTGTGTGAGGTGTGTGTGTCAGGTGTGTGTGTGGTGTGTGTGAGATGTCTCAGGTGTGTGTGAGGTGTGTGTGAGGTGTGTCAGGTGTGTGTGTCAGGTGTGTGTGTGTGGTGTGTGTGAGATGTCTCAGGTGTGTGTGAGGTGTGTGTGAGGTGTGTCAGGTGTGTGTGTCAGGTGTGTGTGTGAGGTGTGTGTGAGATGTCTCAGGTGTGTGTGTGAGGTGTCTCAGGTGTGTGTGAGGTGTGTGTGAGATGTCTCAGGTGTGTGTGTGAGGTGTCTCAGGTGTGTGTGAGGTGTGTGTGTGAGGTGTCTCAGGTGTGTGTGAGGTGTGTGTGAGGTGTGTGTGAGGTGTCTCAGGTGTGTGTGAGGTGTCTCAAGTGTGTGTGAGGTGTGTGTGAGGTGTCTCAGGTGTGTGTGAGGTGTGTGTGAGGTGTCTCAGGTGTGTGTGTGAGGTGTCTCAGGTGTGTGTGAGGTGTGTGTGAGGTGTGTCAGGTGTGTGTGAGGTGTGTGTGAGGTGTGTGTGAGGTGTGTGTGTGTGAGGTGTGTGTGTCAGGTGTGTGTGTGGTGTGTGTGAGATGTCTCAGGTGTGTGTGAGGTGTGTGTGAGATGTGTCAGGTGTGTGTGAGGTGTGTGTGTGAGGTGTGTGTGAGATGTCTCAGGTGTGTGTGAGGTGTGTCAGGTGTGTGTGTGGTGTGTGTGTCAGGTGTGTGTGTGTGTGGTGTGTGTGAGATGTCTCAGGTGTGTGTGTGGTGTGTTTGTCAGGTGTGTGTGTGTGGTGTGTGTGTGAGGTGTCTCAGGTGTGTGTGAGGTGTGTGTGAGGTGTCTCAGGTGTGTGTGAGGTGTGTGTGAGATGTCTCAGGTGTGTGTGTGAGGTGTGTGTGTGTGAGGTGTGTGTGTGAGGTGTCTCAGGTGTGTGTGAGGTGTGTGTGAGGTGTGTGTGAGGTGTGAGGTGTGTGTGAGGTGTGTGTGAGGTGTGTGTGAGGTGTGAGGTGTGTGTGAGGTGTGTGTGAGGTGTGAGGTGTGTGTGAGGTGTGTGTGAGGTGTGTGTGAGGTGTGTGTGAGGTGTTTGTGAGGTGTGTGTGAGGTGTTTGTGAGGTGTGTGTGAGGTGTGTGTGAGGTGTGTGTGAGGTGTGAGGTGTGTGTGAGGTGTGTGTGAGGTGTGAGGTGTGTGTGAGGTGTGTGTGAGGTGTGTGTGAGGTGTGTGTGAGGTGTTTGTGAGGTGTGTGTGAGGTGTTTGTGAGGTGTGTGTGAGGTGTTTGTGAGGTGTGTGTGAGGTGTGTGTGTGGTGTGTGTTAGATGTCTCAGGTGTGTGTGAGGTGTGTGTGAGATGTCTCAGGTGTGTGTGAGGTGTGTGTGTGGTGTGTGTGAGATGTGTCAGGTGTGTGTGAGGTGTGTGTGTGAGGTGTGTGTGAGATGTCTCAGGTGTGTGTGAGGTGTGTCAGGTGTGTGTGTGGTGTGTCAGGTGTGTGTGTGGTGTGTGTGTGTGAGATGTCTCAGGTGTGTGTCAGGTGTGTGTGTGGTGTGTGTGTCAGGTGTGTGTGTGGTGTGTGTGAGGTGTGTGTGTGAGGTGTCTCAGGTGTGTGTGAGGTGTCTCAGGTGTGTGTGAGGTGTGTGTGAGATGTCTCAGGTGTGTGTGTGAGGTGTCTCAGGTGTGTGTGAGGTGTGTGTGAGGTGTCTCAGGTGTGTGTGAGGTGTGTGTGAGGTGTCTCAGGTGTGTGTGAGGTGTGTGTGAGGTGTCTCAGGTGTGTGTGAGGTGTGTGTGAGGTGTCTCAGGTGTGTGTGAGGTGTGTGTGTGGTGTGTGAGGTGTGTCAGGTGTGTGTGAGGTGTGTGTGAGGTGTCTCAGGTGTGTGTGAGGTGTGTGTGAGGTGTCTCAGGTGTGTGTGAGGTGTGTGTGAGGTGTCTCAGGTGTGTGTGAGGTGTGTGTGTGGTGTGTGAGGTGTGTCAGGTGTGTGTGTGGTGTGTGTGAGATGTCTCAGGTGTGTGTGAGGTGTGTGTGTGAGTTGTCTCAGGTGTGTGTGAGGTGTGTGTGTGGTGTGTGAGGTGTGTCAGGTGTGTGTGTGGTGTGTGTGAGATGTCTCAGGTGTGTGTGAGGTGTGTGTGTGAGTTGTCTCAGGTGTGTGTGAGGTGTCTCAGGTGTGTGTGAGATGTGTGTGTGAGGTGTCTCAGGTGTGTGTGAGGTGTCTCAGGTGTGTGTGAGGTGTGTGTGAGGTGTGTGTGTGTGAGATGTGTGTGAGGTGTGTGTGTGTGTGAGATGTGTGTGAGGTGTGTGTGAGGTGTGTGTGTGTGAGGTGTCTCAGGTGTGTGTGAGGTGTGTGTGAGGTGTGTGTGTGTGTGAGGTGTCTCAGGTGTGTGTGAGGTGTGTGTGTGTGTGAGGTGTGTGTGTGTGTGAGGTGTGTGTGAGGTGTGTGTGTGAGGTGTGTCAGGTGTGTGTGAGGTGTCTCAGGTGTGTGTGAGGTGTGTGTGAGGTGTGTGTGTGTGTGAGGTGTGTGTGAGATGTGTCAGGTGTGTGTGAGGTGTGTGTGAGATGTGTGTGTGTGAGGTGTGTGTGAGGTGTGTGTGTCAGGTGTGTGTGTGGTGTGTGTGAGATGTGTGTGTGTGAGGTGTGTGTGAGGTGTGTGTGTCAGGTGTGTGTGAGGTGTGTGTGAGATGTCTCAGGTGTGTGTGAGGTGTGTGTGAGATGTGTCAGGTGTGTGTGAGGTGTGTGTGTGAGGTGTGTGTGAGATGTCTCAGGTGTGTGTGTGGTGTGTGTGTCAGGTGTGTGTGAGGTGTGTGTGTGAGGTGTGTGTGAGATGTCTCAGGTGTGTGTGAGGTGTGTGTGAGGTGTGTGTGAGATGTCTCAGGTGTGTGTGAGGTGTGTGTGTGAGTTGTCTCAGGTGTGTGTGAGGTGTCTCAGGTGTGTGTGTGTGAGGTGTCTCAGGTGTGTGTGAGATGTGTGTGTGAGGTGTCTCAGGTGTGTGTGAGGTGTCTCAGGTGTGTGTGAGGTGTGTGTGAGGTGTGTGTGTGTGAGATGTGTGTGAGGTGTGTGTGTGTGTGAGATGTGTGTGAGGTGTGTGTGAGGTGTGTGTGTGTGAGGTGTCTCAGGTGTGTGTGAGGTGTGTGTGAGGTGTGTGTGTGTGTGAGGTGTCTCAGGTGTGTGTGAGGTGTGTGTGTGTGTGAGGTGTGTGTGTGTGTGAGGTGTGTGTGAGGTGTGTGTGTGAGGTGTGTCAGGTGTGTGTGAGGTGTCTCAGGTGTGTGTGAGGTGTGTGTGAGGTGTGTGTGTGTGTGAGGTGTGTGTGAGGTGTGTGTGAGATGTGTGTGTGTGAGGTGTGTGTGAGGTGTGTGTGTCAGGTGTGTGTGTGGTGTGTGTGAGATGTGTGTGTGTGAGGTGTGTGTGAGGTGTGTGTGTCAGGTGTGTGTGAGGTGTGTGTGAGATGTCTCAGGTGTGTGTGAGGTGTGTGTGAGATGTGTCAGGTGTGTGTGAGGTGTGTGTGTGAGGTGTGTGTGAGATGTCTCAGGTGTGTGTGTGGTGTGTGTGTCAGGTGTGTGTGAGGTGTGTGTGAGATGTCTCAGGTGTGTGTGAGGTGTGTGTGTGTGGTGTGTGTGTGTGTGAGATGTCTCAGGTGTGTGTGTGGTGTGTGTGTCAGGTGTGTGTGTGAGGTGTCTCAGGTGTGTGTGAGGTGTGTGTGTGAGATGTCTCAGGTGTGTGTGTGAGGTGTGTCAGGTGTGTGTGTGAGGTGTCTCAGGTGTGTGTGAGGTGTGTGTGAGGTGTCTCAGGTGTGTGTGAGGTGTGTGTGAGGTGTGTGTGTCAGGTGTGTGTGTAAGATGTCTCAGGTGTGTGTGAGGTGTGTGTGTCAGGTGTGTGTGTGGTGTGTGTGAGATGTCTCAGGTGTGTGTGAGGTGTGTGTGAGGTGTGTCAGGTGTGTGTGTCAGGTGTGTGTGTGTGTGGTGTGTGTGAGATGTCATAGGTGTGTGTGAGGTGTGTGTGTGAGGTGTCTCAGGTGTGTGTGAGGTGTGTGTGAGGTGTCTCAGGTGTGTGTGAGGTGTGTGTGAGATGTCTCAGGTGTGTGTGTGAGGTGTCTCAGGTGTGTGTGAGGTGTGTGTGTGAGGTGTCTCAGGTGTGTGTGAGGTGTGTGTGAGGTGTGTGTGAGGTGTCTCAGGTGTGTGTGTGAGGTGTGTGTGAGGTGTGTGTGTGTGAGGTGTGTGTGAGGTGTGAGGTGTCTCAGGTGTGTGTGTGAGGTGTGTGTGAGGTGTGTGTGTGAGGTGTCTCAAGTGTGTGTGAGGTGTGTGTGAGGTGTCTCAGGTGTGTGTGAGGTGTGTGTGAGGTGTCTCAGGTGTGTGTGTGAGGTGTGTGTGAGGTGTGTGTGTGTGAGGTGTGTGTGAGGTGTGAGGTGTGTGTGAGGTGTGTGTGTGTGAGGTGTGTGTGTCAGGTGTGTGTGTGTGGTGTGTGTGAGGTGTGTGTGTGTGAGGTGTGTGTGTGAGGTGTGTGTGTGAGGTGTGTGTGTGTGAGGTGTGTGTGTCAGGTGTGTGTGTGGTGTGTGTGAGGTGTGTGTGTGTGAGGTGTGTGTGAGGTGTGTGTGTCAGGTGTGTGTGTGGTGTGTGTGAGATGTCTCAGGTGTGTGTGAGGTGTGTGTGAGATGTCTCAGGTGTGTGTGAGGTGTGTCAGGTGTGTGTGTGGTGTGTGTGTCAGGTGTGTGTGTGTGTGGTGTGTGTGAGATGTCTCAGGTGTGTGTGAGGTGTGTCAGGTGTGTGTGTGGTGTGTTTGTCAGGTGTGTGTGTGTGGTGTGTGTGTGAGGTGTCTCAGGTGTGTGTGAGGTGTGTGTGAGGTGTCTCAGGTGTGTGTGAGGTGTGTGTGAGATGTCTCAGGTGTGTGTGTGAGGTGTCTCAGGTGTGTGTGAGGTGTGTGTGAGATGTCTCAGGTGTGTGTGTGAGGTGTCTCAGGTGTGTGTGTGAGATGTCTCAGGTGTGTGTGTGAGGTGTCTCAGGTGTGTGTGAGGTGTGTGTGAGGTGTCTCAGGTGTGTGTGAGGTGTGTGAGGTGTGTCAGGTGTGTGTGTGGTGTGTGTGTGTCAGGTGTGTGTGTGAGGTGTCTCAGGTGTGTGTGAGGTGTGTGTGAGATGTCTCAGGTGTGTGTGTGAGGTGTCTCAGGTGTGTGTGAGGTGTGTGTGAGGTGTCTCAGGTGTGTGTGAGGTGTGTGAGGTGTGTCAGGTGTGTGTGTGGTGTGTGTGTCAGGTGTGTGTGTAAGATGTCTCAGGTGTGTGTGAGGTGTGTGTGTCAGGTGTGTGTGTGGTGTGTGTGAGATGTCTCAGGTGTGTGTGTGAGGTGTCTCAGGTGTGTGTGAGGTGTGTGTGAGGTGTCTCAGGTGTGTGTGAGGTGTCTCAGGTGTGTGTGAGGTGTGTGTGAGGTGTCTCAGGTGTGTGTGTGAGGTGTCTCAGGTGTGTGTGAGGTGTCTCAGGTGTGTGTGAGGTGTGTGTGTGAGTAGTCTCAGGTGTGTGTGTGAGGTGTCTCAGGTGTGTGTGAGGTGTGTGTGAGGTGTGTGTGAGGTGTCTCAGGTGTGTGTGAGGTGTCTCAGGTGTGTGTGAGTTGTGTGTGAGGTGTCTCAGGTGTGTGTGAGGTGTCTCAGGTGTGTGTGAGATGTGTGTGTGAGTAGTCTCAGGTGTGTGTGAGGTGTGTGTGAGGTGTCTCAGGTGTGTGTGAGATGTGTGTGTGGTGTGTGTGAGGTGTCTCAGGTGTGTGTGAGGTGTCTCAGGTGTGTGTGAGATGTGTGTGTGGTGTGTGTGAGGTGTCTCAGGTGTGTGTGAGGTGTCTCAGGTGTGTGTGAGATGTGTGTGTGGTGTGTGTGAGGTGTCTCAGGTGTGTGTGAGGTGTCTCAGGTGTGTGTGAGATGTGTGTGTGGTGTCCTTTCAGTCCTCCTGGAGGTCCAGGACCAGCTGGTGGTCCAGCGGAGCTTCAGAGCCCGCCTGGAGCGGCGCCTGGCCCTGCTGCTGGAGGAGGGTCTGCAGGAGACCAGCAGACGGAGGTGGAGGAGAGCTACGGCTTTCGGCAACAACAGTCTGCAGGTACCTTCATGTCCTCCTGTCCCCAGACCTACAAGTCCTTGACAAACAAAGCGTCCAGGTGCGTCTTCGGCTCCAGAAACTTCTCCCCTCGGTCCGTTGTGGAGCTAAATGTCCTCCACACCTGTCCAGCAGGTGCTCAGACCAGGTCTGCAGTCAGACTGGATGCAGTTTGTTTCTTGTGTCTCAGGTGGTCCGGGTGTCCAGGCTGTCTGGACCAGAGCGTCCCATGGAGGTCTTTTACTTTGTTGAGGGTCCACGTGGAGAGAGGGTCTCGGCCGAGGTGACCGCCGCCACCCTGAACCGGCTGGATCTGCAGAGAGCTGCCATTGTCCTCGGACACAGAGTCCAGAGGCCACTGGCTCAACGTGAGTCCACATCTGGGTCTGTCCACCAATGCACCTGTCCCTCACCTGTCCATGAGACTAACGAACCTGTCCCTCACCTGTCCATGAGACTAACGATCCTGTCCCTCATCTGTCCATGAGACTAACGAACCTGTCCCTCACCTGTCCATGAGACTAACGAACCTGTCCCTCACCTGTCCATGAGAGTAACAAACCTGTCCCTCACCTGTCCATGAGACTAACGAACCTGTCCCTCACCTGTCCATGAGACTAACGAACCTGTCCATGAGACTAACGAACCTGTCCCTCACCTGTCCATGAGACTAACGAACCTGTCCCTCACCTGTCCATGAGACTAACGAACCTGTCCCTCACCTGTCCATGAGACTAACGAACCTGTCCCTCACCTGTCCATGAGAGTAACGAACCTGTCCCTCACCTGTCCATGAGACTAACGAACCTGTCCCTCACCTGTCCATGAGACTAACGAACCTGTCCCTCACCTGTCCATGAGACTAACGAACCTGTCCCTCACCTGTCCATGAGACTAACGAACCTGTCCCTCACCTGTCCATGAGACTAACGAACCTGTCCATGAGACTAACGAACCTGTCCCTCACCTGTCCATGAGACTAACGAACCTGTCCCTCACCTGTCCATGAGACTAACGAACCTGTCCCTCACCTGTCCATGAGACTAACGAACCTGTCCCTCACCTGTCCATGAGACTAACGAACCTGTCCATGAGACTAACGAACCTGTCCCTCACCTGTCCATGAGACTAACGAACCTGTCCCTCACCTGTCCATGAGACTAACGAACCTGTCCCTCACCTGTCCATGAGACTAACGAACCTGTCCCTCACCTGTCCATGAGACTAACGAACCTGTCCCTCACCTGTCCATGAGACTAACGAACCTGTCCCTCACCTGTCCATGAGACTAACGAACCTGTCCATGAGACTAACGAACCTTTCCCTCACCTGTCCATGAGACTAACGAACCTGTCCCTCATCTGTCCATGAGACTAACGAACCTGTCCCTCACCTGTCCATGAGACTAACGAACCTGTCCCTCATCTGTCCATGAGACTAACGAACCTGTCCCTCATCTGTCCATGAGACTAACGAACCTGTCCCTCACCTGTCCATGAGAGTAACAAACCTGTCCCTCACCTGTCCATGAGACTAACGAACCTGTCCATGAGACTAACGAACCTGTCCCTCACCTGTCCATGAGACTAACGAACCTGTCCCTCACCTGTCCATGAGACTAACGAACCTGTCCCTCACCTGTCCATGAGACTAACGAACCTGTCCATGAGACTAACGAACCTGTCCCTCACCTGTCCATGAGACTAACGAACCTGTCCCTCACCTGTCCATGAGACTAACGAACCTGTCCCTCACCTGTCCATGAGACTAACGAACCTGTCCCTCACCTGTCCATGAGACTAACGAACCTGTCCATGAGACTAACGAACCTTTCCCTCACCTGTCCATGAGACTAACGAACCTGTCCCTCATCTGTCCATGAGACTAACGAACCTGTCCCTCACCTGTCCATGAGAGTAACAAACCTGTCCCTCACCTGTCCATGAGACTAACGAACCTGTCCCTCACCTGTTCATGAGACTAACGAACCTGTCCATGAGACTAACGAACCTGTCCCTCACCTGTCCATGAGACTAACGAACCTGTCCCTCACCTGTCCATGAGACTAACGAACCTGTCCCTCACCTGTCCATGAGACTAACGAACCTGTCCCTCACCTGTCCATGAGACTAACGAACCTTTCCCTCACCTGTCCATGAGACTAACGATCCTGTCCCTCATCTGTCCATGAGACTAACGAACCTGTCCCTCACCTGTCCATGAGAGTAACAAACCTGTCCCTCACCTGTCCATGAGACTAACGAACCTGTCCCTCACCTGTCCATGAGACTAACGAACCTGTCCATGAGACTAACGAACCTGTCCCTCACCTGTCCATGAGACTAACGAACCTGTCCCTCACCTGTCCATGAGACTAACGAACCTGTCCCTCACCTGTCCATGAGACTAACGAACCTGTCCCTCACCTGTCCATGAGACTAACGAACCTGTCCATGAGACTAACGAACCTGTCCCTCACCTGTCCATGAGACTAACGAACCTGTCCCTCACCTGTCCATGAGACTAACGAACCTGTCCCTCACCTGTCCATGAGACTAACGAACCTGTCCCTCACCTGTCCATGAGACTAACGAACCTGTCCATGAGACTAACGAACCTGTCCCTCACCTGTCCATGAGACTAACGAACCTGTCCCTCACCTGTCCATGAGACTAACGAACCTGTCCCTCACCTGTCCATGAGACTAACGAACCTGTCCCTCACCTGTCCATGAGACTAACGAACCTGTCCATGAGACTAACGAACCTGTCCCTCACCTGTCCATGAGACTAACGAACCTGTCCATGAGACTAACGAACCTGTCCCTCACCTGTCCATGAGACTAACGAACCTGTCCCTCACCTGTCCATGAGACTAACGAACCTGTCCCTCACCTGTCCATGAGACTAACGAACCTGTCCATGAGACTAACGAACCTGTCCCTCACCTGTCCATGAGACTAACGAACCTGTCCCTCACCTGTCCATGAGACTAACGAACCTGTCCCTCACCTGTCCATGAGACTAACGAACCTGTCCCTCACCTGTCCATGAGACTAACGAACCTGTCCATGAGACTAACGAACCTGTCCCTCACCTGTCCATGAGACTAACGAACCTGTCCCTCACCTGTCCATGAGACTAACGAACCTGTCCCTCACCTGTCCATGAGACTAACGAACCTGTCCCTCACCTGTCCATGAGACTAACGAACCTGTCCATGAGACTAACGAACCTTTCCCTCACCTGTCCATGAGACTAACGAACCTGTCCCTCATCTGTCCATGAGACTAACGAACCTGTCCCTCACCTGTCCATGAGAGTAACAAACCTGTCCCTCACCTGTCCATGAGACTAACGAACCTGTCCCTCACCTGTTCATGAGACTAACGAACCTGTCCATGAGACTAACGAACCTGTCCCTCACCTGTCCATGAGACTAACGAACCTGTCCCTCACCTGTCCATGAGACTAACGAACCTGTCCCTCACCTGTCCATGAGACTAACGAACCTGTCCCTCACCTGTCCATGAGACTAACGAACCTTTCCCTCACCTGTCCATGAGACTAACGATCCTGTCCCTCATCTGTCCATGAGACTAACGAACCTGTCCCTCACCTGTCCATGAGAGTAACAAACCTGTCCCTCACCTGTCCATGAGACTAACGAACCTGTCCCTCACCTGTCCATGAGACTAACGAACCTGTCCCTCACCTGTCCATGAGACTAACGAACCTGTCCCTCACCTGTCCATGAGACTAACGAACCTGTCCCTCACCTGTCCATGAGACTAACGAACCTGTCCCTCACCTGTCCATGAGACTAACGAACCTGTCCATGAGACTAACGAACCTGTCCCTCACCTGTCCATGAGACTAACGAACCTGTCCCTCACCTGTCCATGAGACTAACGAACCTGTCCCTCACCTGTCCATGAGACTAACGAACCTGTCCCTCACCTGTCCATGAGACTAACGAACCTGTCCATGAGACTAACGAACCTGTCCCTCACCTGTCCATGAGACTAACGAACCTGTCCCTCACCTGTCCATGAGACTAACGAACCTGTCCCTCACCTGTCCATGAGACTAACGAACCTGTCCCTCACCTGTCCATGAGACTAACGAACCTGTCCATGAGACTAACGAACCTGTCCCTCACCTGTCCATGAGACTAACGAACCTGTCCATGAGACTAACGAACCTGTCCCTCACCTGTCCATGAGACTAACGAACCTGTCCCTCACCTGTCCATGAGACTAACGAACCTGTCCCTCACCTGTCCATGAGACTAACGAACCTGTCCATGAGACTAACGAACCTGTCCCTCACCTGTCCATGAGACTAACGAACCTGTCCCTCACCTGTCCATGAGACTAACGAACCTGTCCCTCACCTGTCCATGAGACTAACGAACCTGTCCCTCACCTGTCCATGAGACTAACGAACCTGTCCATGAGACTAACGAACCTGTCCCTCACCTGTCCATGAGACTAACGAACCTGTCCCTCACCTGTCCATGAGACTAACGAACCTGTCCCTCACCTGTCCATGAGACTAACGAACCTGTCCCTCACCTGTCCATGAGACTAACGAACCTGTCCATGAGACTAACGAACCTGTCCCTCACCTGTCCATGAGACTAACGAACCTGTCCCTCACCTGTCCATGAGACTAACGAACCTGTCCCTCACCTGTCCATGAGACTAACGAACCTGTCCATGAGACTAACGAACCTGTCCCTCACCTGTCCATGAGACTAACGAACCTGTCCCTCACCTGTCCATGAGACTAACGAACCTGTCCCTCACCTGTCCATGAGACTAACGAACCTGTCCCTCACCTGTCCATGAGACTAACGAACCTGTCCCTCACCTGTCCATGAGACTAACGAACCTGTCCATGAGACTAACGAACCTTTCCCTCACCTGTCCATGAGACTAACGAACCTGTCCCTCATCTGTCCATGAGACTAACGAACCTGTCCCTCACCTGTCCATGAGACTAACGAACCTGTCCCTCATCTGTCCATGAGACTAACGAACCTGTCCCTCACCTGTCCATGAGAGTAACAAACCTGTCCCTCACCTGTCCATGAGACTAACGAACCTGTCCCTCACCTGTTCATGAGACTAACGAACCTGTCCATGAGACTAACGAACCTGTCCCTCACCTGTCCATGAGACTAACGAACCTGTCCCTCACCTGTCCATGAGACTAACGAACCTGTCCCTCACCTGTCCATGAGACTAACGAACCTGTCCATGAGACTAACGAACCTGTCCCTCACCTGTCCATGAGACTAACGAACCTGTCCCTCACCTGTCCATGAGACTAACGAACCTGTCCCTCACCTGTCCATGAGACTAACGAACCTGTCCCTCACCTGTCCATGAGACTAACGAACCTGTCCATGAGACTAACGAACCTTTCCCTCACCTGTCCATGAGACTAACGAACCTGTCCCTCATCTGTCCATGAGACTAACGAACCTGTCCCTCACCTGTCCATGAGAGTAACAAACCTGTCCCTCACCTGTCCATGAGACTAACGAACCTGTCCCTCACCTGTTCATGAGACTAACGAACCTGTCCATGAGACTAACGAACCTGTCCCTCACCTGTCCATGAGACTAACGAACCTGTCCCTCACCTGTCCATGAGACTAACGAACCTGTCCCTCACCTGTCCATGAGACTAACGAACCTGTCCCTCACCTGTCCATGAGACTAACGAACCTTTCCCTCACCTGTCCATGAGACTAACGATCCTGTCCCTCATCTGTCCATGAGACAAACGAACCTGTCCCTCACCTGTCCATGAGAGTAACAAACCTGTCCCTCACCTGTCCATGAGACTAACGAACCTGTCCCTCACCTGTCCATGAGACTAACGAACCTGTCCATGAGACTAACGAACCTGTCCCTCACCTGTCCATGAGACTAACGAACCTGTCCCTCACCTGTCCATGAGACTAACGAACCTGTCCCTCACCTGTCCATGAGACTAACGAACCTGTCCCTCACCTCTCCATGAGACTAACGAACCTGTCCCTCACCTGTCCATGAGAGTAACAAACCTGTCCCTCACCTGTCCATGAGACTAACGAACCTGTCCCTCACCTGTCCATGAGACTAACGAACCTGTCCCTCACCTGTCCATGAGACTAACGAACCTGTCCCTCACCTGTCCATGAGACTAACGAACCTGTCCATGAGACTAACGAACCTGTCCCTCACCTGTCCATGAGACTAACGAACCTGTCCCTCACCTGTCCATGAGACTAACGAACCTGTCCCTCACCTGTCCATGAGACTAACGAACCTGTCCCTCACCTGTCCATGAGACTAACGAACCTGTCCATGAGACTAACGAACCTTTCCCTCACCTGTCCATGAGACTAACGAACCTGTCCCTCATCTGTCCATGAGACTAACGAACCTGTCCCTCATCTGTCCATGAGACAAACGAACCTGTCCCTCACCTGTCCATGAGAGTAACAAACCTGTCCCTCACCTGTCCATGAGACTAACGAACCTGTCCCTCACCTGTCCATGAGACTAACGAACCTGTCCATGAGACTAACGAACCTGTCCCTCACCTGTCCATGAGACTAACGAACCTGTCCCTCACCTGTCCATGAGACTAACGAACCTGTCCCTCACCTGTCCATGAGACTAACGAACCTGTCCCTCACCTCTCCATGAGACTAACGAACCTGTCCCTCACCTGTCCATGAGAGTAACAAACCTGTCCCTCACCTGTCCATGAGACTAACGAACCTGTCCCTCACCTGTCCATGAGACTAACGAACCTGTCCCTCACCTGTCCATGAGACTAACGAACCTGTCCCTCACCTGTCCATGAGACTAACGAACCTGTCCATGAGACTAACGAACCTGTCCCTCACCTGTCCATGAGACTAACGAACCTGTCCCTCACCTGTCCATGAGACTAACGAACCTGTCCCTCACCTGTCCATGAGACTAACGAACCTGTCCCTCACCTGTCCATGAGACTAACGAACCTGTCCATGAGACTAACGAACCTTTCCCTCACCTGTCCATGAGACTAACGAACCTTTCCCTCACCTGTCCATGAGACTAACGAACCTGTCCCTCATCGGTCCATGAGACTAACGAACCTGTCCCTCACCTGTCCATGAGAGTAACAAACCTGTCCCTCACCTGTCCATGAGACTAACGAACCTGTCCCTCACCTGTCCATGAGACTAACGAACCTGTCCATGAGACTAACGAACCTGTCCCTCACCTGTCCATGAGACTAACGAACCTGTCCCTCACCTGTCCATGAGACTAACGAACCTGTCCCTCACCTGTCCATGAGACTAACGAACCTGTCCCTCACCTGTCCATGAGACTAACGAACCTGTCCCTCACCTGTCCATGAGACTAACGAACCTTTCCCTCACCTGTCCATGAGACTAACGATCCTGTCCCTCATCTGTCCATGAGACTAACGAACCTGTCCCTCACCTGTCCATGAGAGTAACAAACCTGTCCCTCACCTGTCCATGAGACTAACGAACCTGTCCCTCACCTGTCCATGAGACTAACGAACCTGTCCATGAGACTAACGAACCTGTCCCTCACCTGTCCATGAGACTAACGAACCTGTCCCTCACCTGTCCATGAGACTAACGAACCTGTCCCTCACCTGTCCATGAGACTAACGAACCTGTCCCTCACCTGTCCATGAGACTAACGAACCTGTCCCTCACCTGTCCATGAGAGTAACAAACCTGTCCCTCACCTGTCCATGAGACTAACGAACCTGTCCCTCACCTGTCCATGAGACTAACGAACCTGTCCCTCACCTGTCCATGAGACTAACAAACCTGTCCCTCACCTGTCCATGAGACTAACGAACCTGTCCCTCACCTGTCCATGAGACTAACGAACCTGTCCCTCACCTGTCCATGAGACTAACGAACCTGTCCCTCATCTGTCCATGAGACTAACGAACCTGTCCCTCACCTGTCCATGAGACTAACGAACCTGTCCCTCACCTGTCCATGAGACTAACGAACCTGTCCCTCACCTGTCCATGAGACTAACGAACCTGTCCCTCACCTGTCCATGAGACTAACGAACCTGTCCCTCACCTGTCCATGAGACTAACGAACCTGTCCCTCACCTGTCCATGAGACTAACGAACCTGTCCATGAGACTAACGAACCTGTCCCTCACCTGTCCATGAGACTAACGAACCTGTCCCTCACCTGTCCATGAGACTAACGAACCTGTCCCTCACCTGTCCATGAGACTAACGAACCTGTCCATGAGACTAACGAACCTGTCCCTCACCTGTCCATGAGACTAACGAACCTGTCCCTCATCTGTCCATGAGACTAACGAACCTGTCCCTCACCTGTCCATGGGAGTAACAAACCTGTCCCTCACCTGTCCATGAGACTAACGAACCTGTCCCTCACCTGTCCATGAGACTAACGAACCTGTCCATGAGACCAACGAACCTGTCCCTCACCTGTCCATGAGACTAACGAACCTGTCCCTCACCTGTCCATGAGACTAACGAACCTGTCCCTCATCTGTCCATGAGACTAACGAACCTGTCCCTCACCTGTCCATGAGACTAACGAACCTGTCCCTCACCTGTCCATGAGACTAACGAACCTGTCCCTCACCTGTCCATGAGACTAACGAACCTGTCCCTCACCTGTCCATGAGACTAACGAACCTGTCCCTCACCTGTCCATGAGACTAACGAACCTGTCCCTCACCTGTCCATGAGACTAACGAACCTGTCCCTCACCTGTCCATGAGACTAACGAACCTGTCCCTCACCTGTCCATGAGACTAACAAACCTTTCCCTCACCTGTCCATGAGACTAACGAACCTGTCCCTCACCTGTCCATGAGAGTAACAAACCTGTCCCTCACCTGTCCATGAGACTAACGAACCTGTCCCTCACCTGTCCATGAGACTAACGAACCTGTCCCTCACCTGTCCATGAGACTAACGAACCTGTACCTCACCTGTCCATGAGACTAACGAACCTGTCCCTCACCTGTCCATGAGACTAACGAACCTGTCCCTCACCTGTCCATGAGAGTAACAAACCTGTCCCTCACCTGTCCATGAGACTAACGAACCTGTCCCTCACCTGTCCATGAGACTAACGAACCTGTCCCTCACCTGTCCATGAGAGTAACGAACCTGTCCCTCACCTGTCCATGAGACTAACGAACCTGTCCCTCACCTGTCCATGAGACTAACGAACCTGTCCCTCACCTGTCCATGAGACTAACGAACCTGTCCCTCATCTGTCCATGAGACTAACGAACCATTCCCTCACCTGTCCATGAGACTAACGAACCTGTCCCTCACCTGTCCATGAGACTAACGAACCTGTCCCTCACCTGTCCATGAGACTAACGAACCTGTCCCTCACCTGTCCATGAGACTAACGAACCTGTCCCTCACCTGTCCATGAGACTAACGAACCTGTCCCTCACCTGTCCATGAGACTAACGAACCTGTCCCTCACCTGTCCATGAGAGTAACGAACCTGTCCCTCACCTGTCCATGAGACTAACGAACCTGTCCCTCACCTGTCCATGAGACTAACGAACCTGTCCCTCACCTGTCCATGAGACTAACGAACCTGTCCCTCACCTGTCCATGAGACTAACGAACCTGTCCCTCACCTGTCCATGAGACTAACGAACCTGTCCATGAGACTAACGAACCTGTCCCTCACCTGTCCATGAGAGTAACAAACCTGTCCCTCACCTGTCCATGAGACTAACGAACCTGTCCCTCACCTGTTCATGAGACTAACGAACCTGTCCATGAGACTAACGAACCTGTCCCTCACCTGTCCATGAGACTAACGAACCTGTCCCTCACCTGTCCATGAGACTAACAAACCTGTCCCTCACCTGTCCATGAGACTAACAAACCTGTCCCTCATCTGTCCATGAGACTAACGAACCTGTCCCTCACCTGTCCATGAGACTAACGAACCTGTCCCTCACCTGTCCATGAGACTAACGAACCTGTCCCTCACCTGTCCATGAGACTAACGAACCTGTCCCTCACCTGTCCATGAGACTAACGAACCTGTCCCTCACCTGTCCATGAGACTAACGAACCTGTCCCTCACCTGTCCATGAGACTAACGAACCTGTCCCTCACCTGTCCATGAGACTAACGAACCTGTCCCTCACCTGTCCATGAGACTAACGAACCTGTCCATGAGACTAACGAACCTGTCCCTCACCTGTCCATGAGAGTAACAAACCTCTCCCTCACCTGTCCATGAGACTAACGAACCTGTCCCTCACCTGTCCATGAGACTAACGAACCTGTCCCTCACCTGTCCATGAGACTAACGAACCTGTACCTCACCTGTCCATGAGACTAACGAACCTGTCCCTCACCTGTCCATGAGACTAACGAACCTGTCCCTCACCTGTCCATGAGAGTAACAAACCTGTCCCTCACCTGTCCATGAGACTAACGAACCTGTCCCTCACCTGTCCATGAGACTAACGAACCTGTCCCTCACCTGTCCATGAGAGTAACGAACCTGTCCCTCACCTGTCCATGAGACTAACGAACCTGTCCCTCACCTGTCCATGAGACTAACGAACCTGTCCCTCACCTGTCCATGAGACTAACGAACCTGTCCCTCATCTGTCCATGAGACTAACGAACCATTCCCTCACCTGTCCATGAGACTAACGAACCTGTCCCTCACCTGTCCATGAGACTAACGAACCTGTCCCTCACCTGTCCATGAGACTAACGAACCTGTCCCTCACCTGTCCATGAGACTAACGAACCTGTCCCTCACCTGTCCATGAGAGTAACGAACCTGTCCCTCACCTGTCCATGAGACTAACGAACCTGTCCCTCACCTGTCCATGAGACTAACGAACCTGTCCCTCACCTGTCCATGAGACTAACGAACCTGTCCCTCACCTGTCCATGAGACTAACGAACCTGTCCCTCACCTGTCCATGAGACTAACGAACCTGTCCATGAGACTAACGAACCTGTCCCTCACCTGTCCATGAGAGTAACAAACCTGTCCCTCACCTGTCCATGAGACTAACGAACCTGTCCCTCACCTGTTCATGAGACTAACGAACCTGTCCATGAGACTAACGAACCTGTCCCTCACCTGTCCATGAGACTAACGAACCTGTCCCTCACCTGTCCATGAGACTAACAAACCTGTCCCTCATCTGTCCATGAGACTAACGAACCTGTCCCTCACCTGTCCATGAGACTAACGAACCTGTCCCTCACCTGTCCATGAGACTAACGAACCTGTCCCTCACCTGTCCATGAGACTAACGAACCTGTCCCTCACCTGTCCATGAGACTAACGAACCTGTCCCTCACCTGTCCATGAGACTAACGAACCTGTCCCTCACCTGTCCATGAGACTAACGAACCTGTCCCTCACCTGTCCATGAGACTAACGAACCTGTCCCTCACCTGTCCATGAGACTAACGAACCTGTCCCTCACCTGTCCATGAGACTAACGAACCTGTCCCTCACCTGTCCATGAGACTAACGAACCTGTCCCTCACCTGTCCATGAGACTAACGAACCTGTCCCTCACCTGTCCATGAGACTAACGAACCTGTCCCTCACCTGTCCATGAGACTAACGAACCTTTCCCTCACCTGTCCATGAGACTAACGAACCTGTCCCTCACCTGTCCATGAGAGTAACGAACCTGTCCCTCACCTGTCCATGAGACTAACGAACCTGTCCCTCACCTGTCCATGAGACTAACGAACCTGTCCCTCACCTGTCCATGAGACTAACGAACCTGTACCTCACCTGTCCATGAGACTAACGAACCTGTCCCTCACCTGTCCATGAGACTAACGAACCTGTCCCTCACCTGTCCATGAGAGTAACAAACCTGTCCCTCACCTGTCCATGAGACTAACAAACCTGTCCCTCACCTGTCCATGAGACTAACGAACCTGTCCCTCACCTGTCCATGAGACTAACGAACCTGTCCCTCACCTGTCCATGAGACTAACGAACCTGTCCCTCACCTGTCCATGAGACTAACGAACCTGTCCCTCACCTGTCCATGAGAGTAACAAACCTGTCCCTCACCTGTCCATGAGACTAACGAACCTGTCCCTCACCTGTCCATGAGACTAACGAACCTGTCCCTCACCTGTCCATGAGACTAACAAACCTGTCCCTCACCTGTCCATGAGACTAACGAACCTGTCCCTCACCTGTCCATGAGACTAACGAACCTGTCCCTCACCTGTCCATGAGACTAACGAACCTGTCCCTCATCTGTCCATGAGACTAACGAACCTGTCCCTCACCTGTCCATGAGACTAACGAACCTGTCCCTCACCTGTCCATGAGACTAACGAACCTGTCCCTCACCTGTCCATGAGACTAACGAACCTGTCCCTCACCTGTCCATGAGACTAACGAACCTGTCCCTCACCTGTCCATGAGACTAACGAACCTGTCCCTCACCTGTCCATGAGACTAACGAACCTGTCCCTCACCTGTCCATGAGACTAACGAACCTGTCCCTCACCTGTCCATGAGACTAACGAACCTGTCCCTCACCTGTCCATGAGACTAACGAACCTGTCCCTCACCTGTCCATGAGACTAACGAACCTGTCCCTCACCTGTCCATGAGACTAACGAACCTGTCCCTCACCTGTCCATGAGACTAACGAACCTGTCCCTCATCTGTCCATGAGACTAACGAACCTGTCCCTCACCTGTCCATGAGAGTAACAAAACTGTCCCTCACCTGTCCATGAGACTAACGAACCTGTCCCTCACCTGTCCATGAGACTAACGAACCTGTCCATGAGACCAACGAACCTGTCCCTCACCTGTCCATGAGACTAACGAACCTGTCCCTCACCTGTCCATGAGACTAACGAACCTGTCCCTCATCTGTCCATGAGACTAACGAACCATTCCCTCACCTGTCCATGAGACTAACGAACCTGTCCCTCACCTGTCCATGAGACTAACGAACCTGTCCCTCACCTGTCCATGAGACTAACGAACCTGTCCCTCACCTGTCCATGAGAGTAACGAACCTGTCCCTCACCTGTCCATGAGACTAACGAACCTGTCCCTCACCTGTCCATGAGACTAACGAACCTGTCCCTCACCTGTCCATGAGACTAACGAACCTGTCCCTCACCTGTCCATGAGACTAACGAACCTGTCCCTCACCTGTCCATGAGACTAACGAACCTGTCCATGAGACTAACGAACCTGTCCCTCACCTGTCCATGAGAGTAACAAACCTGTCCCTCACCTGTCCATGAGACTAACGAACCATTCCCTCACCTGTTCATGAGACTAACGAACCTGTCCATGAGACTAACGAACCTGTCCCTCACCTGTCCATGAGACTAACGAACCTGTCCCTCACCTGTCCATGAGACTAACAAACCTGTCCCTCATCTGTCCATGAGACTAACGAACCTGTCCCTCACCTGTCCATGAGACTAACGAACCTGTCCCTCACCTGTCCATGAGACTAACGAACCTGTCCATGAGACTAACGAACCTGTCCCTCACCTGTCCATGAGAGTAACAAACCTGTCCCTCACCTGTCCATGAGACTAACGAACCTGTCCCTCACCTGTCCATGAGACTAACGAACCTGTCCCTCACCTGTCCATGAGACTAACGAACCTGTACCTCACCTGTCCATGAGACTAACGAACCTGTCCCTCACCTGTCCATGAGACTAACGAACCTGTCCCTCACCTGTCCATGAGAGTAACAAACCTGTCCCTCACCTGTCCATGAGACTAACAAACCTGTCCCTCACCTGTCCATGAGACTAACGAACCTGTCCCTCACCTGTCCATGAGAGTAACGAACCTGTCCCTCACCTGTCCATGAGACTAACGAACCTGTCCCTCACCTGTCCATGAGACTAACGAACCTGTCCCTCACCTGTCCATGAGACTAACGAACCTGTCCCTCATCTGTCCATGAGACTAACGAACCATTCCCTCACCTGTCCATGAGACTAACGAACCTGTCCCTCACCTGTCCATGAGACTAACGAACCTGTCCCTCACCTGTCCATGAGACTAACGAACCTGTCCCTCACCTGTCCATGAGACTAACGAACCTGTCCCTCACCTGTCCATGAGAGTAACGAACCTGTCCCTCACCTGTCCATGAGACTAACGAACCTGTCCCTCACCTGTCCATGAGACTAACGAACCTGTCCCTCACCTGTCCATGAGACTAACGAACCTGTCCCTCACCTGTCCATGAGACTAACGAACCTGTCCCTCACCTGTCCATGAGACTAACGAACCTGTCCATGAGACTAACGAACCTGTCCATGAGACTAACGAACCTGTCCCTCACCTGTCCATGAGACTAACGAACCTGTCCCTCACCTGTCCATGAGACTAACGAACGTGTCCCTCATCTGTCCATGAGACTAACGAACCTGTCCCTCACCTGTCCATGAGACTAACGAACCTGTCCCTCACCTGTCCATGAGACTAACGAACCTGTCCCTCACCTGTCCATGAGACTAACGAACCTGTCCCTCACCTGTCCATGAGACTAACGAACCTGTCCCTCACCTGTCCATGAGACTAACGAACCTGTCCCTCACCTGTCCATGAGACTAACGAACCTGTCCCTCACCTGTCCATGAGACTAACGAACCTGTCCCTCACCTGTCCATGAGACTAACGAACCTGTCCCTCATCTGTCCATGAGACTAACGAACCTGTACCTCACCTGTCCATGAGACTAACGAACCTGTCCCTCACCTGTCCATGAGACTAACGAACCTGTCCCTCACCTGTCCATGAGACTAACGAACCTGTCCCTCACCTGTCCATGAGACTAACGAACCTGTCCCTCACCTGTCCATGAGAGTAACGAACCTGTCCCTCACCTGTCCATGAGACTAACGAACCTGTCCCTCACCTGTCCATGAGACTAACGAACCTGTCCCTCACCTGTCCATGAGACTAACGAACCTGTCCCTCACCTGTCCATGAGACTAACGAACCTGTCCCTCACCTGTCCATGAGAGTAACGAACCTGTCCCTCACCTGTCCATGAGACTAACGAACCTGTCTCTCACCTGTCCATGAGACTAACGAACCTGTCCCTCACCTGTCCATGAGACTAACGAACCTGTCCTCATCTGTCCATGAGACTAACAAACCTGTCCCTCACCTGTCCATGAGAGTAACAAACCTGTCCCTCACCTGTCCATGAGACTAACGAACCTGTCCCTCACCTGTCCATGAGACTAACGAACCTGTCCATGAGACTAACGAACCTGTCCCTCACCTGTCCATGAGACTAACGAACCTGTCCCTCACCTGTCCATGAGACTAACGAACCTGTCCCTCACCTGTCCATGAGACTAACGAACCTGTCCCTCACCTGTCCATGAGACTAACGAACCTGTCCCTCACCTGTCCATGAGACTAACGAACCTGTCCCTCACCTGTCCATGAGAGTAACGAACCTGTCCCTCACCTGTCCATGAGACTAACGAACCTGTCCCTCACCTGTCCATGAGACTAACGAACCTGTCCCTCACCTGTCCATGAGACTAACGAACCTGTCCCTCACCTGTCCATGAGACTAACGAACCTGTCCCTCACCTGTCCATGAGACTAACGAACCTGTCCCTCACCTGTCCATGAGACTAACGAACCTGTCCCTCATCTGTCCATGAGACTAACGAACCTGTCCCTCACCTGTCCATGAGACTAACGAACCTGTCCCTCACCTGTCCATGAGACTAACGAACCTGTCCCTCATCTGTCCATGAGACTAACGAACCTGTCCCTCACCTGTCCATGAGACTAACGAACCTGTCCCTCATCTGTCCATGAGACTAACGAACCTGTCCCTCACCTGTCCATGAGACTAACGAACCTGTCCCTCACCTGTCCATGAGAGTAACAAACCTGTCCCTCACCTGTCCATGAGACTAACGAACCTGTCCCTCACCTGTCCATGAGACTAACGAACCTGTCCCTCACCTGTCCATGAGACTAACGAACCTGTCCCTCACCTGTCCATGAGACTAACGAACCTGTCCCTCATCTGTCCATGAGACTAACGAACCTGTCCCTCACCTGTCCATGAGACTAACGAACCTGTCCATGAGACTAACGAACCTGTCCCTCACCTGTCCATGAGACTAACGAACCTGTCCCTCACCTGTCCATGAGACTAACGAACCTGTCCCTCACCTGTCCATGAGACTAACGAACCTGTCCCTCACCTGACCATGAGACTAACGAACCTGTCCCTCACCTGTCCATGAGACTAACAAACCTGTCCCTCACCTGTCCATGAGACTAACGAACCTGTCCCTCACCTGTCCATGAGACTAACGAACCTGTCCCTCACCTGTCCATGAGACTAACGAACCTGTCCCTCACCTGTCCATGAGAGTAACGAACCTGTCCCTCACCTGTCCATGAGACTAACGAACCTGTCCCTCACCTGTCCATGAGACTAACGAACCTGTCCCTCACCTGTCCATGAGACTAACGAACCTGTCCCTCACCTGTCCATGAGACTAACGAACCTGTCCCTCACCTGTCCATGAGACTAACGAACCTGTCCCTCACCTGTCCATGATACTAACGAACCTGTCCCTCACCTGTCCATGAGACTAACGAACCTGTCCCTCACCTGTCCATGAGACTAACGAACCTGTCTCTCACCTGTCCATGAGACTAACGAACCTGTCCCTCACCTGTCCATGAGACTAACGAACCTGTCCTCATCTGTCCATGAGACTAACAAACCTGTCCCTCACCTGTCCATGAGAGTAACAAACCTGTCCCTCACCTGTCCATGAGACTAACGAACCTGTCCCTCACCTGTCCATGAGACTAACGAACCTGTCCATGAGACTAACGAACCTGTCCCTCACCTGTCCATGAGACTAACGAACCTGTCCCTCACCTGTCCATGAGACTAACGAACCTGTCCCTC
The DNA here is from genome assembly GCF_933228915.1 of Telmatherina bonti. Taxonomy (NCBI): domain Eukaryota; kingdom Metazoa; phylum Chordata; class Actinopteri; order Atheriniformes; family Telmatherinidae; genus Telmatherina; species Telmatherina bonti. The sequence continues at coordinate 30,416,497 of NC_136632.1, read as the reverse complement.
ATCTGTCCATGAGACTAACGAACCTGTCCCTCACCTGTCCATGAGACTAACGAACCTGTCCATGAGACTAACGAACCTGTCCCTCACCTGTCCATGAGACTAACGAACCTGTCCCTCACCTGTCCATGAGACTAACGAACCTGTCCCTCACCTGTCCATGAGACTAACGAACCTGTCCCTCACCTGTCCATGAGACTAACGAACCTGTCCCTCACCTGTCCATGAGACTAACGAACCTGTCCCTCACCTGTCCATGAGACTAACGAACCTGTCCCTCACCTGTCCATGAGACTAACGAACCTGTCCCTCACCTGTCCATGAGACTAACGAACCTGTCTCTCACCTGTCCATGAGACTAACGAACCTGTCCCTCACCTGTCCATGAGACTAACGAACCTGTCCATGAGACTAACGAACCTGTCCCTCACCTGTCCATGAGACTAACGAACCTGTCCCTCACCTGTCCATGAGACTAACGAACCTGTCCCTCATCTGTCCATGAGACTAACGAACCTGTCCCTCACCTGTCCATGAGACTAACGAACCTGTCCCTCACCTGTCCATGAGACTAACGAACCTGTCCCTCACCTGTCCATGAGAGTAACAAACCTGTCCCTCACCTGTCCATGAGACTAACGAACCTGTCCCTCACCTGTCCATGAGACTAACGAACCTGTCCCTCACCTGTCCATGAGACTAACGAACCTGTCCCTCATCTGTCCATGAGACTAACGAACCTGTCCCTCACCTGTCCATGAGACTAACGAACCTGTCCATGAGACTAACGAACCTGTCCCTCACCTGTCCATGAGAGTAACGAACCTGTCCCTCACCTGTCCATGAGACTAACGAACCTGTCCCTCACCTGTCCATGAGACTAACGAACCTGTCCATGAGACTAACGAACCTGTCCCTCACCTGTCCATGAGACTAACGAACCTGTCCCTCACCTGTCCATGAGACTAACGAACCTGTCCCTCACCTGTCCATGAGACTAACAAACCTGTCCCTCACCTGTCCATGAGAGTAACGAACCTGTCCCTCACCTGTCCATGAGACTAACGAACCTGTCCCTCACCTGTCCATGAGACTAACGAACCTGTCCATGAGACTAACGAACCTGTCCCTCACCTGTCCATGAGACTAACGAACCTGTCCCTCACCTGTCCATGAGACTAACGAACCTGTCCCTCATCTGTCCATGAGACTAACGAACCTGTCCCTCATCTGTCCATGAGACTAACGAACCTGTCCCTCACCTGTCCATGAGACTAACGAACCTGTCCCTCACCTGTCCATGAGACTAACGAACCTGTCCCTCACCTGTCCATGAGACTAACGAACCTGTCCATGAGACTAACGAACCTGTCCCTCACCTGTCCATGAGACTAACGAACCTGTCCCTCACCTGTCCATGAGACTAACGAACCTGTCCCTCACCTGTCCATGAGACTAACGAACCTGTCCCTCACCTGTCCATGAGACTAACGAACCTGTCCCTCACCTGTCCATGAGACTAACGAACCTGTCCCTCACCTGTCCATGAGACTAACAAACCTGTCCCTCACCTGTCCATGAGACTAACGAACCTGTCCCTCACCTGTCCATGAGAGTAACGAACCTGTCCCTCACCTGTCCATGAGACTAACGAACCTGTCCCTCACCTGTCCATGAGACTAACAAACCTGTCCCTCACCTGTCCATGAGACTAACGAACCTGTCCCTCACCTGTCCATGAGAGTAACGAACCTGTCCCTCACCTGTCCATGAGACTAACGAACCTGTCCCTCACCTGTCCATGAGACTAACAAACCTGTCCCTCACCTGTCCATGAGACTAACGAACCTGTCCCTCACCTGTCCATGAGACTAACGAACCTGTCCCTCACCTGTCCATGAGACTAACGAACCTGTCCCTCACCTGTCCATGAGACTAACGAACCTGTCCCTCACCTGTCCATGAGACTAACGAACCTGTCCCTCATCTGTCCATGAGACTAACGAACCTGTCCCTCACCTGTCCATGAGACTAACGAACCTGTCCCTCACCTGTCCATGAGACTAACGAACCTGTCCCTCACCTGTCCATGAGACTAACGAACCTGTCCCTCACCTGTCCATGAGACTAACGAACCTGTCCCTCACCTGTCCATGAGAGTAACGAACCTGTCCCTCACCTGTCCATGAGACTAACGAACCTGTCCCTCACCTGTCCATGAGACTAACGAACCTGTCCCTCACCTGTCCATGAGACTAACGAACCTGTCCCTCACCTGTCCATGAGACTAACGAACCTGTCCCTCACCTGTCCATGAGACTAACGAACCTGTCCCTCACCTGTCCATGAGACTAACGAACCTGTCCCTCATCTGTCCATGAGACTAACGAACCTGTCCCTCATCTGTCCATGAGACTAACGAACCTGTCCCTCACTCCATGAGACTAACGAACCTGTCCCTCACCTGTCCATGAGACTAACGAACCTGTCCCTCACCTGTCCATGAGACTAACGAACCTGTCCCTCATCTGTCCATGAGACTAACGAACCTGTCCCTCACCTGTCCATGAGACTAACGAACCTGTCCCTCATCTGTCCATGAGACTAACGAACCTGTCCCTCACCTGTCCATGAGACTAACGAACCTGTCCCTCACCTGTCCATGAGAGTAACAAACCTGTCCCTCACCTGTCCATGAGACTAACGAACCTGTCCCTCACCTGTCCATGAGACTAACGAACCTGTCCATGAGACTAACGAACCTGTCCCTCACCTGTCCATGAGACTAACGAACCTGTCCCTCACCTGTCCATGAGACTAACGAACCTGTCCCTCATCTGTCCATGAGACTAACGAACCTGTCCCTCACCTGTCCATGAGACTAACGAACCTGTCCATGAGACTAACGAACCTGTCCCTCACCTGTCCATGAGACTAACGAACCTGTCCCTCACCTGTCCATGAGACTAACGAACCTGTCCCTCACCTGTCCATGAGACTAACGAACCTGTCCCTCACCTGACCATGAGACTAACGAACCTGTCCCTCACCTGTCCATGAGACTAACGAACCTGTCCCTCACCTGTCCATGAGACTAACGAACCTGTCCCTCACCTGTCCATGAGACTAACGAACCTGTCCCTCACCTGTCCATGAGACTAACGAACCTGTCCCTCACCTGTCCATGAGAGTAACGAACCTGTCCCTCACCTGTCCATGAGACTAACGAACCTGTCCCTCACCTGTCCATGAGACTAACGAACCTGTCCCTCACCTGTCCATGAGACTAACGAACCTGTCCCTCACCTGTCCATGAGACTAACGAACCTGTCCCTCACCTGTCCATGATACTAACGAACCTGTCCCTCACCTGTCCATGAGACTAACGAACCTGTCCCTCACCTGTCCATGAGACTAACGAACCTGTCTCTCACCTGTCCATGAGACTAACGAACCTGTCCCTCACCTGTCCATGAGACTAACGAACCTGTCCTCATCTGTCCATGAGACTAACAAACCTGTCCCTCACCTGTCCATGAGAGTAACAAACCTGTCCCTCACCTGTCCATGAGACTAACAAACCTGTCCCTCACCTGTCCATGAGACTAACGAACCTGTCCATGAGACTAACGAACCTGTCCCTCACCTGTCCATGAGACTAACGAACCTGTCCCTCACCTGTCCATGAGACTAACGAACCTGTCCCTCATCTGTCCATGAGACTAACGAACCTGTCCCTCACCTGTCCATGAGACTAACGAACCTGTCCATGAGACTAACGAACCTGTCCCTCACCTGTCCATGAGACTAACGAACCTGTCCCTCACCTGTCCATGAGACTAACGAACCTGTCCCTCACCTGTCCATGAGACTAACGAACCTGTCCCTCACCTGTCCATGAGACTAACGAACCTGTCCCTCACCTGTCCATGAGACTAACGAACCTGTCCCTCACCTGTCCATGAGACTAACGAACCTGTCCCTCACCTGTCCATGAGACTAACGAACCTGTCCCTCACCTGTCCATGAGACTAACGAACCTGTCTCTCACCTGTCCATGAGACTAACGAACCTGTCCCTCACCTGTCCATGAGACTAACGAACCTGTCCATGAGACTAACGAACCTGTCCCTCACCTGTCCATGAGACTAACGAACCTGTCCCTCACCTGTCCATGAGACTAACGAACCTGTCCCTCATCTGTCCATGAGACTAACGAACCTGTCCCTCACCTGTCCATGAGACTAACGAACCTGTCCCTCACCTGTCCATGAGACTAACGAACCTGTCCCTCACCTGTCCATGAGAGTAACAAACCTGTCCCTCACCTGTCCATGAGACTAACGAACCTGTCCCTCACCTGTCCATGAGACTAACGAACCTGTCCCTCACCTGTCCATGAGACTAACGAACCTGTCCCTCACCTGTCCATGAGACTAACGAACCTGTCCCTCACCTGTCCATGAGACTAACGAACCTGTCCATGAGACTAACGAACCTGTCCCTCACCTGTCCATGAGACTAACGAACCTGTCCCTCACCTGTCCATGAGACTAACGAACCTGTCCCTCACCTGTCCATGAGACTAACGAACCTGTCCATGAGACTAACGAACCTGTCCCTCACCTGTCCATGAGACTAACGAACCTGTCCCTCACCTGTCCATGAGACTAACGAACCTGTCCCTCACCTGTCCATGAGACTAACGAACCTGTCCCTCACCTGTCCATGAGAGTAACGAACCTGTCCCTCACCTGTCCATGAGACTAACGAACCTGTCCCTCACCTGTCCATGAGACTAACGAACCTGTCCCTCATCTGTCCATGAGACTAACGAACCTGTCCCTCACCTGTCCATGAGACTAACGAACCTGTCCCTCACCTGTCCATGAGAATAACGAACCTGTCCCTCACCTGTCCATGAGACTAACGAACCTGTCCCTCACCTGTCCATGAGACTAACGAACCTGTCCCTCACCTGTCCATGAGACTAACGAACCTGTCCCTCACCTGTCCATGAGACTAACGAACCTGTCCCTCACCTGTCCATGAGACTAACGAACCTGTCCCTCACCTGTCCATGAGACTAACGAACCTGTCCCTCACCTGTCCATGAGACTAACGAACCTGTCCCTCACCTGTCCATGAGACTAACGAACCTGTCCCTCACCTGTCCATGAGACTAACGAACCTGTCTCTCACCTGTCCATGAGACTAACGAACCTGTCCCTCACCTGTCCATGAGACTAACGAACCTGTCCATGAGACTAACGAACCTGTCCCTCACCTGTCCATGAGACTAACGAACCTGTCCCTCACCTGTCCATGAGACTAACGAACCTGTCCCTCATCTGTCCATGAGACTAACGAACCTGTCCCTCACCTGTCCATGAGACTAACGAACCTGTCCCTCACCTGTCCATGAGACTAACGAACCTGTCCCTCACCTGTCCATGAGAGTAACAAACCTGTCCCTCACCTGTCCATGAGACTAACGAACCTGTCCCTCACCTGTCCATGAGACTAACGAACCTGTCCCTCACCTGTCCATGAGACTAACGAACCTGTCCCTCACCTGTCCATGAGACTAACGAACCTGTCCCTCACCTGTCCATGAGACTAACGAACCTGTCCATGAGACTAACGAACCTGTCCCTCACCTGTCCATGAGACTAACGAACCTGTCCCTCACCTGTCCATGAGACTAACGAACCTGTCCCTCACCTGTCCATGAGACTAACGAACCTGTCCATGAGACTAACGAACCTGTCCCTCACCTGTCCATGAGACTAACGAACCTGTCCCTCACCTGTCCATGAGACTAACGAACCTGTCCCTCACCTGTCCATGAGACTAACGAACCTGTCCCTCACCTGTCCATGAGAGTAACGAACCTGTCCCTCACCTGTCCATGAGACTAACGAACCTGTCCCTCACCTGTCCATGAGACTAACGAACCTGTCCCTCATCTGTCCATGAGACTAACGAACCTGTCCCTCACCTGTCCATGAGACTAACGAACCTGTCCCTCACCTGTCCATGAGAATAACGAACCTGTCCCTCACCTGTCCATGAGACTAACGAACCTGTCCCTCACCTGTCCATGAGACTAACGAACCTGTCCCTCACCTGTCCATGAGACTAACGAACCTGTCCCTCACCTGTCCATGAGACTAACGAACCTGTCCATGAGACTAACGAACCTGTCCCTCACCTGTCCATGAGACTAACGAACCTGTCCCTCACCTGTCCATGAGACTAACGAACCTGTCCCTCACCTGTCCATGAGACTAACGAACCTGTCCATGAGACTAACGAACCTGTCCCTCACCTGTCCATGAGACTAACGAACCTGTCCCTCACCTGTCCATGAGACTAACGAACCTGTCCCTCACCTGTCCATGAGACTAACGAACCTGTCCCTCACCTGTCCATGAGAGTAACGAACCTGTCCCTCACCTGTCCATGAGACTAACGAACCTGTCCCTCACCTGTCCATGAGACTAACGAACCTGTCCCTCATCTGTCCATGAGACTAACGAACCTGTCCCTCACCTGTCCATGAGACTAACGAACCTGTCCCTCACCTGTCCATGAGAATAACGAACCTGTCCCTCACCTGTCCATGAGACTAACGAACCTGTCCCTCACCTGTCCATGAGACTAACGAACCTGTCCCTCACCTGTCCATGAGACTAACGAACCTGTCCCTCACCTGTCCATGAGACTAACGAACCTGTCCCTCACCTGTCCATGAGACTAACGAACCTGTCCCTCACCTGTCCATGAGACTAACGAACCTGTCCCTCACCTGTCCATGAGACTAACGAACCTGTCCCTCACCTGTCCATGAGAGTAACGAACCTGTCCCTCACCTGTCCATGAGAGTAACGAACCTGTCCCTCACCTGTCCATGAGACTAACGAACCTGTCCCTCACCTGTCCATGAGACTAACGAACCTGTCCCTCACCTGTCCATGAGACTAACGAACCTGTCCCTCACCTGTCCATGAGACTAACGAACCTGTCCATGAGACTAACGAACCTGTCCCTCACCTGTCCATGAGACTAACGAACCTGTCCCTCACCTGTCCATGAGACTAACGAACCTGTCCCTCACCTGTCCATGAGACTAACGAACCTGTCCCTCACCTGTCCATGAGACTAACGAACCTGTCCCTCACCTGTCCATGAGACTAACGAACCTGTCCCTCACCTGTCCATGAGAGTAACGAACCTGTCCCTCATCTGTCCATGAGACTAACGAACCTGTCCCTCACCTGTCCATGAGAGTAACGAACCTGTCCCTCACCTGTCCATGAGACTAACGAACCTGTCCCTCACCTGTCCATGAGACTAACGAACCTGTCCCTCATCTGTCCATGAGACTAACGAACCTGTCCCTCACCTGTCCATGAGAGTAACAAACCTGTCCCTCACCTGTCCATGAGACTAACGAACCTGTCCCTCACCTGTCCATGAGACTAACGAACCTGTCCCTCACCTGTCCATGAGACTAACGAACCTGTCCCTCACCTGTCCATGAGACTAACGAACCTGTCCCTCACCTGTCCATGAGACTAACGAACCTGTCCCTCACCTGTCCATGAGAGTAACGAACCTGTCCCTCACCTGTCCATGAGACTAACGAACCTGTCCCTCACCTGTCCATGAGACTAACGAACCTGTCCCTCACCTGTCCATGAGACTAACGAACCTGTCCCTCACCTGTCCATGAGACTAACGAACCTGTCCATGAGACTAACGAACCTGTCCCTCACCTGTCCATGAGACTAACGAACCTGTCCCTCACCTGTCCATGAGACTAACGAACCTGTCCATGAGACTAACGAACCTGTCCCTCACCTGTCCATGAGACTAACGAACCTGTCCCTCACCTGTCCATGAGACTAACGAACCTGTCCCTCACCTGTCCATGAGAGTAACAAACCTGTCCCTCACCAGTCCATGAGACTAACGAACCTGTCCCTCACCTGTCCATGAGAGTAACAAACCTGTCCCTCACCTGTCCATGAGACTAACGAACCTGTCCCTCACCTGTCCATGAGACTAACGAACCTGTCCATGAGACTAACGAACCTGTCCCTCACCTGTCCATGAGAGTAACAAACCTGTCCCTCACCTGTCCATGAGACTAACGAACCTGTCCCTCACCTGTCCATGAGACTAACGAACCTGTCCATGAGACTAACGAACCTGTCCCTCACCTGTCCATGAGACTAACGAACCTGTCCCTCACCTGTCCATGAGACTAACGAACCTGTCCCTCATCTGTCCATGAGACTAACGAACCTGTCCCTCACCTGTCCATGAGAGTAACAAACCTGTCCCTCACCTGTCCATGAGACTAACGAACCTGTCCCTCACCTGTCCATGACACTAACGAACCTGTCCCTCACCTGTCCATGAGACTAACGAACCTGTCCCTCACCTGTCCATGAGACTAACGAACCTGTCCCTCACCTGTCCATGAGACTAACGAACCTGTCCCTCATCTGTCCATGAGACTAAGAAACCTGTCCCTCACCTGTCCATGAGACTAACGAACCTGTCCCTCACCTGTCCATGAGACTAACGAACCTGTCCCTCACCTGTCCATGAGACTAACGAACCTGTCCCTCACCTGTCCATGAGACTAACGAACCTGTCCCTCACCTGTCCATGAGACTAACGAACCTGTCCCTCACCTGTCCATGAGACTAACGAACCTTTCCCTCAACTGTCCATGAGACTAACGAACCTGTCCCTCATCTGTCCATGAGACTAACGAACCTGTCCCTCACCTGTCCATGAGAGTAACAAACCTGTCCCTCACCTGTCCATGAGACTAACGAACCTGTCCCTCACCTGTCCATGAGACTAACGAACCTGTCCATGAGACTAACGAACCTGTCCCTCACCTGTCCATGAGACTAACGAACCTGTCCCTCACCTGTCCATGAGACTAACGAACCTGTCCCTCATCTGTCCATGAGACTAACGAACCTGTCCCTCACCTGTCCATGAGACTAACGAACCTGTCCCTCACCTGTCCATGAGACTAACGAACCTGTCCCTCACCTGTCCATGAGACTAACGAACCTGTCCCTCACCTGTCCATGAGAGTAACGAACCTGTCCCTCACCTGTCCATGAGACTAACGAACCTGTCCCTCACCTGTCCATGAGACTAACGAACCTGTCCCTCACCTGTCCATGAGAGTAACGAACCTGTCCCTCACCTGTCCATGAGACTAACGAACCTGTCCCTCATCTGTCCATGAGACTAACGAACCTGTCCCTCACCTGTCCATGAGACTAACGAACCTGTCCCTCATCTGTCCATGAGACTAACGAACCTGTCCCTCACCTGTCCATGAGACTAACGAACCTGTCCCTCATCTGTCCATGAGACTAACGAACCTGTCCCTCACCTGTCCATGAGACTAACGAACCTGTCCCTCACCTGTCCATGAGACTAACGAACCTGTCCCTCACCTGTCCATGAGATTAACGAACCTTTCCCTCACCTGTCCATGAGACTAACGAACCTGTCCATGAGACTAACGAACCTGTCCCTCACCTGTCCATGAGAGTAACAAACCTGTCCCTCACCTGTCCATGAGACTAACGAACCTGTCCCTCACCTGTCCATGAGATTAACGAACCTTTCCCTCACCTGTCCATGAGACTAACGAACCTGTCCATGAGACTAACGAACCTGTCCCTCACCTGTCCATGAGAGTAACAAACCTGTCCCTCACCTGTCCATGAGACTAACGAACCTGTCCCTCACCTGTCCATGAGACTAACGAACCTGTCCATGAGACTAACGAACCTGTCCCTCACCTGTCCATGAGACTAACGAACCTGTCCCTCACCTGTCCATGAGACTAACGAACCTGTCCATGAGACTAACGAACCTGTCCCTCACCTGTCCATGAGACTAACGAACCTGTCCCTCACCTGTCCATGAGACTAACGAACCTGTCCCTCACCTGTCCATGAGACTAACGAACCTGTCCCTCACCTGTCCATGAGAGTAACAAACCTGTCCCTCACCAGTCCATGAGACTAACGAACCTGTCCCTCACCTGTCCATGAGAGTAACAAACCTGTCCCTCACCTGTCCATGAGACTAACGAACCTGTCCCTCACCTGTCCATGAGACTAACGAACCTGTCCATGAGACTAACGAACCTGTCCCTCACCTGTCCATGAGAGTAACAAACCTGTCCCTCACCTGTCCATGAGACTAACGAACCTGTCCCTCACCTGTCCATGAGACTAACGAACCTGTCCATGAGACTAACGAACCTGTCCCTCACCTGTCCATGAGACTAACGAACCTGTCCCTCACCTGTCCATGAGACTAACGAACCTGTCCCTCATCTGTCCATGAGACTAACGAACCTGTCCCTCACCTGTCCATGAGAGTAACAAACCTGTCCCTCACCTGTCCATGAGACTAACGAACCTGTCCCTCACCTGTCCATGACACTAACGAACCTGTCCCTCACCTGTCCATGAGACTAACGAACCTGTCCCTCACCTGTCCATGAGACTAACGAACCTGTCCCTCACCTGTCCATGAGACTAACGAACCTGTCCCTCATCTGTCCATGAGACTAAGAAACCTGTCCCTCACCTGTCCATGAGACTAACGAACCTGTCCCTCACCTGTCCATGAGACTAACGAACCTGTCCCTCACCTGTCCATGAGACTAACGAACCTGTCCCTCACCTGTGCATGAGACTAACGAACCTGTCCCTCACCTGTCCATGAGACTAACGAACCTGTCCCTCACCTGTCCATGAGACTAACGAACCTTTCCCTCAACTGTCCATGAGACTAACGAACCTGTCCCTCATCTGTCCATGAGACTAACGAACCTGTCCCTCACCTGTCCATGAGAGTAACAAACCTGTCCCTCACCTGTCCATGAGACTAACGAACCTGTCCCTCACCTGTCCATGAGACTAACGAACCTGTCCATGAGACTAACGAACCTGTCCCTCATCTGTCCATGAGACTAACGAACCTGTCCCTCACCTGTCCATGAGATTAACGAACCTTTCCCTCACCTGTCCATGAGACTAACGAACCTGTCCATGAGACTAACGAACCTGTCCCTCACCTGTCCATGAGAGTAACAAACCTGTCCCTCACCTGTCCATGAGACTAACGAACCTGTCCCTCATCTGTCCATGAGACTAACGAACCTGTCCCTCACCTGTCCATGAGAGTAACAAACCTGTCCCTCACCTGTCCATGAGACTAACGAACCTGTCCCTCACCTGTCCATGAGTCTAACGAACCTGTCCCTCACCTGTCCATGAGACTAACGAACCTGTCCCTCACCTGTCCATGAGACTAACGAACCTGTCCCTCATCTGTCCATGAGACTAACGAACCTGTCCCTCACCTGTCCATAAAACTAACGAACCTGTCCCTCACCTGTCCATGAGACTAACGAACCTGTCCCTCACCTGTCCATGAGACTAACGAACCTGTCCCTCACCTGTCCATGAGACTAACGAACCTGTCCCTCACCTGTCCATGAGACTAACGAACCTGTCCCTCACCTGTCCATGAGAGTAACAAACCTGTCCCTCACCTGTCCATGAGACTAACGAACCTGTCCCTCACCTGTCCATGAGACTAACGAACCTGTCCCTCACCTGTCCATGAGACTAACGAACCTGTCCCTCACCTGTCCATGAGACTAACGAACCTGTCCCTCACCTGTCCATGAGACTAACGAACCTGTCCCTCACCTGTCCATGAGACTAACGAACCTGTCCCTCACCTGTCCATGAGACTAACGAACCTGTCCCTCACCTGTCCATGAGACTAACGAACCTGTCCCTCACCTGTCCATGAGACTAACGAACCTGTCCCTCACCTGTCCATGAGACTAACGAACCTGTCCCTCACCTGTCCATGAGACTAACGAACCTTTGCCTCACCTGTCCATGAGACTAACGAACCTGTCCCTCATCTGTCTGTGAGACTAACAAACCTGTCCCTCACCTGTCCATGAGAGTAACAAACCTGTCCCTCACCTGTCCATGAGACTAACGAACCTGTCCCTCACCTGTCCATGAGACTAACGAACCTGTCCATGAGACTAACGAACCTGTCCCTCACCTGTCCATGAGACTAACGAACCTGTCCCTCACCTGTCCATGAGACTAACGAACCTGTCCCTCACCTGTCCATGAGAGTAACAAACCTGTCCCTCACCTGTCCCTCACCTGTCCATGAGAGTAACAAACCTGTCCCTCACCTGTCCATGAGACTAACGAACCTGTCCCTCACCTGTCCATGAGACTAACGAACCTGTCCCTCACCTGTCCATGAGACTAACGAACCTGTCCCTCACCTGTCCATGAAACTAACGAACCTGTCCATGAGACTAACGAACCTGTCCCTCACCTGTCCATGAGACTAACGAACCTGTCCCTCACCTGTCCATGAGACTAACGAACCTGTCCCTCACCTGTCCATGAGACTACCAAACCTGTCCATGAGACTAACGAACCTGTCCCTCACCTGTCCATGAGACTAACGAACCTGTCCCTCACCTGTCCATGAGACTAACAAACCTGTCCATGAGACTAACGAACCTGTCCCTCACCTGTCCATGAGACTAACGAACCTGTCCCTCACCTGTCCATGAGACTAACGAACCTGTCCCTCACCTGTCCATGAGACTAACGAACCTGTCCCTCATCTGTCCATGAGACTAACGAACCTGTCCCTCACCTGTCCATGAGACTAACGAACCTGTCCCTCATCTGTCCATGAGACTAACGAACCTGTCCCTCACCTGTCCATGAGACTAACGAACCTGTCCCTCACCTGTCCATGAGACTAACGAACCTGTCCCTCACCTGTCCATGAGATTAACGAACCTTTCCCTCACCTGTCCATGAGACTAACGAACCTGTCCATGAGACTAACGAACCTGTCCCTCACCTGTCCATGAGAGTAACAAACCTGTCCCTCACCTGTCCATGAGACTAACGAACCTGTCCCTCATCTGTCCATGAGACTAACGAACCTGTCCCTCACCTGTCCATGAGAGTAACAAACCTGTCCCTCACCTGTCCATGAGACTAACGAACCTGTCCCTCACCTGTCCATGAGACTAACGAACCTGTCCCTCACCTGTCCATGAGACTAACGAACCTGTCCCTCATCTGTCCATGAGACTAACGAACCTGTCCCTCACCTGTCCATGAGACTAACGAACCTGTCCCTCACCTGTCCATGAGACTAACGAACCTGTCCCTCACCTGTCCATGAAACTAACGAACCTGTCCATGAGACTAACGAACCTGTCCCTCACCTGTCCATGAGACTAACGAACCTGTCCCTCACCTGTCCATGAGACTAACGAACCTGTCCCTCATCTGTCCATGAGACTAACGAACCTGTCCCTCACCTGTCCATGAGACTACCAAACCTGTCCATGAGACTAACGAACCTGTCCCTCACCTGTCCATGAGACTAACGAACCTGTCCCTCACCTGTCCATGAGACTAACAAACCTGTCCATGAGACTAACGAACCTGTCCCTCACCTGTCCATGAGACTAACGAACCTGTCCCTCACCTGTCCATGAGACTAACGAACCTGTCCCTCACCTGTCCATGAGACTAACGAACCTGTCCCTCATCTGTCCATGAGACTAACGAACCTGTCCCTCACCTGTCCATGAGACTAACGAACCTGTCCCTCATCTGTCCATGAGACTAACGAACCTGTCCCTCACCTGTCCATGAGACTAACGAACCTGTCCCTCACCTGTCCATGAGACTAACGAACCTGTCCCTCACCTGTCCATGAGATTAACGAACCTTTCCCTCACCTGTCCATGAGACTAACGAACCTGTCCATGAGACTAACGAACCTGTCCCTCACCTGTCCATGAGAGTAACAAACCTGTCCCTCACCTGTCCATGAGACTAACGAACCTGTCCCTCATCTGTCCATGAGACTAACGAACCTGTCCCTCACCTGTCCATGAGAGTAACGAACCTGTCCCTCACCTGTCCATGAGACTAACGAACCTGTCCCTCACCTGTCCATGAGACTAACGAACCTGTCCCTCACCTGTCCATGAGACTAACGAACCTGTCCCTCATCTGTCCATGAGACTAACGAACCTGTCCCTCACCTGTCCATGAGACTAACGAACCTGTCCCTCACCTGTCCATGAGACTAACGAACCTGTCCCTCACCTGTCCATGAGACTAACGAACCTGTCCCTCACCTGTCCATGAGACTAACGAACCTGTCCCTCACCTGTCCATGAGACTAACGAACCTGTCCCTCACCTGTCCATGAGAGTAACAAACCTGTCCCTCACCTGTCCATGAGACTAACGAACCTGTCCCTCACCTGTCCATGAGACTAACGAACCTGTCCCTCACCTGTCCATGAGACTAACGAACCTGTCCCTCACCTGTCCATGAGACTAACGAACCTGTCCCTCACCTGTCCATGAGACTAACGAACCTGTCCCTCACCTGTCCATGAGACTAACGAACCTGTCCCTCACCTGTCCATGAGACTAACGAACCTGTCCCTCACCTGTCCATGAGACTAACGAACCTGTCCCTCACCTGTCCATGAGACTAACGAACCTGTCCCTCACCTGTCCATGAGACTAACGAACCTGTCCATGAGACTAACGAACCTGTCCCTCACCTGTCCATGAGACTAACGAACCTGTCCCTCACCTGTCCATGAGACTAACGAACCTGTCCCTCACCTGTCCATGAGACTAACGAACCTTTGCCTCACCTGTCCGTGAGACTAACGAACCTGTCCCTCATCTGTCTGTGAGACTAACAAACCTGTCCCTCACCTGTCCATGAGAGTAACAAACCTGTCCCTCACCTGTCCATGAGACTAACGAACCTGTCCCTCACCTGTCCATGAGACTAACGAACCTGTCCCTCACCTGTCCATGAGACTAACGAACCTGTCCCTCACCTGTCCATGAGACTAACGAACCTGTCCCTCACCTGTCCATGAGAGTAACAAACCTGTCCCTCACCTGTCCCTCACCTGTCCATGAGAGTAACAAACCTGTCCCTCACCTGTCCCTCACCTGTCCATGAGACTAACGAACCTGTCCCTCACCTGTCCATGAGAGTAACAAACCTGTCCCTCACCTGTCCCTCACCTGTCCATGAGAGTAACAAACCTGTCCCTCACCTGTCCATGAGACTAACGAACCTGTCCCTCACCTGTCCATGAGACTAACGAACCTGTCCCTCACCTGTCCATGAGACTAACGAACCTGTCCCTCACCTGTCCATGAAACTAACGAACCTGTCCATGAGACTAACGAACCTGTCCCTCACCTGTCCATGAGACTAACGAACCTGTCCCTCACCTGTCCATGAGACTAACGAACCTGTCCCTCATCTGTCCATGAGACTAACGAACCTGTCCCTCACCTGTCCATGAGACTACCAAACCTGTCCATGAGACTAACGAACCTGTCCCTCACCTGTCCATGAGACTAACGAACCTGTCCCTCACCTGTCCATGAGACTAACAAACCTGTCCATGAGACTAACGAACCTGTCCCTCACCTGTCCATGAGACTAACGAACCTGTCCCTCACCTGTCCATGAGACTAACGAACCTGTCCCTCACCTGTCCATGAGACTAACGAACCTGTCCCTCATCTGTCCATGAGACTAACGAACCTGTCCCTCACCTGTCCATGAGACTAACGAACCTGTCCCTCATCTGTCCATGAGACTAACGAACCTGTCCCTCACCTGTCCATGAGACTAACGAACCTGTCCCTCACCTGTCCATGAGACTAACGAACCTGTCCCTCACCTGTCCATGAGATTAACGAACCTTTCCCTCACCTGTCCATGAGACTAACGAACCTGTCCATGAGACTAACGAACCTGTCCCTCACCTGTCCATGAGAGTAACAAACCTGTCCCTCACCTGTCCATGAGACTAACGAACCTGTCCCTCATCTGTCCATGAGACTAACGAACCTGTCCCTCACCTGTCCATGAGAGTAACAAACCTGTCCCTCACCTGTCCATGAGACTAACGAACCTGTCCCTCACCTGTCCATGAGACTAACGAACCTGTCCCTCATCTGTCCATGAGACTAACGAACCTGTCCCTCACCTGTCCATGAGACTAACGAACCTGTCCCTCACCTGTCCATGAGACTAACGAACCTGTCCCTCACCTGTCCATGAGACTAACGAACCTGTCCCTCACCTGTCCATGAGACTAACGAACCTGTCCCTCACCTGTCCATGAGACTAACGAACCTGTCCCTCACCTGTCCATGAGAGTAACGAACCTGTCCCTCACCTGTCCATGAGACTAACGAACCTGTCCCTCACCTGTCCATGAGACTAACGAACCTGTCCCTCACCTGTCCATGAGACTAACGAACCTGTCCCTCACCTGTCCATGAGACTAACGAACCTGTCCCTCACCTGTCCATGAGACTAACGAACCTGTCCCTCACCTGTCCATGAGACTAACGAACCTGTCCCTCACCTGTCCATGAGACTAACGAACCTGTCCCTCACCTGTCCATGAGACTAACGAACCTGTCCCTCACCTGTCCATGAGACTAACGAACCTGTCCCTCACCTGTCCATGAGACTAACGAACCTGTCCATGAGACTAACGAACCTGTCCCTCACCTGTCCATGAGACTAACGAACCTGTCCCTCACCTGTCCATGAGACTAACGAACCTGTCCCTCACCTGTCCATGAGACTAACGAACCTTTGCCTCACCTGTCCATGAGACTAACGAACCTGTCCCTCATCTGTCTGTGAGACTAACAAACCTGTCCCTCACCTGTCCATGAGAGTAACAAACCTGTCCCTCACCTGTCCATGAGACTAACGAACCTGTCCCTCACCTGTCCATGAGACTAACGAACCTGTCCCTCACCTGTCCATGAGACTAACGAACCTGTCCCTCACCTGTCCATGAGACTAACGAACCTGTCCCTCACCTGTCCATGAGAGTAACAAACCTGTCCCTCACCTGTCCCTCACCTGTCCATGAGAGTAACAAACCTGTCCCTCACCTGTCCCTCACCTGTCCATGAGACTAACGAACCTGTCCCTCACCTGTCCATGAGACTAACGAACCTGTCCCTCACCTGTCCATGAGAGTAACAAACCTGTCCCTCACCTGTACATGAGACTAACGAACCTGTCCCTCACCTGTCCATGAGACTAACGAACCTGTCCCTCACCTGTCCATGAGACTAACGAACCTGTCCCTCACCTGTCCATGAGAGTAACGAACCTGTCCCTCACCTGTCCATGAGACAAACGAACCTGTCCCTCACCTGTCCATGAGACTAACGAACCTGTCCCTCACCTGTCCATGAGACTAACGAACCTGTCCCTCACCTGTCCATGAGACTAACGAACCTGTCCCTCACCTGTCCATGAGACTAACGAACCTGTCCCTCACCTGTCCATGAGACTAACAAACCTGTCCCTCACCTGTCCATGAGACTAACGAACCTGTCCCTCACCTGTCCATGAAACTAACGAACCTGTCCCTCACCTGTCCATGAGACTAACGAACCTGTCCCTCACCTGTCCATGAGACTAACGAACCTGTCCCTCACCTGTCCATGAGACTAGCGAACCTTTCCCTCACCTGTCCATGAGAGTAACAAACCTGTCCCTCACCTGTCCCTCACCTGTCCATGAGAGTAACAAACCTGTCCCTCACCTGTCCATGAGACTAACGAACCTGTCCCTCACCTGTCCATGAGACTAACGAACCTGTCCCTCACCTGTCCATGAGACTAACGAACCTGTCCCTCACCTGTCCATGAAACTAACGAACCTGTCCATGAGACTAACGAACCTGTCCCTCACCTGTCCATGAGACTAACGAACCTGTCCCTCACCTGTCCATGAGACTAACGAACCTGTCCCTCACCTGTCCATGAGACTAACGAACCTGTCCATGAGACTAACGAACCTGTCCCTCACCTGTCCATGAGACTAACGAACCTGTCCCTCACCTGTCCATGAGACTAACAAACCTGTCCATGAGACTAACGAACCTGTCCCTCACCTGTCCATGAGACTAACGAACCTGTCCCTCACCTGTCCATGAGACAAACGAACCTGTCCCTCACCTGTCCATGAGACTAACGAACCTGTCCCTCATCTGTCCATGAGACTAACGAACCTGTCCCTCACCTGTCCATGAGACTAACGAACCTGTCCCTCATCTGTCCATGAGACTAACGAACCTGTCCCTCACCTGTCCATGAGACTAACGAACCTGTCCCTCACCTGTCCATGAGACTAACGAACCTGTCCCTCACCTGTCCATGAGATTAACGAACCTTTCCCTCACCTGTCCATGAGACTAACGAACCTGTCCCTCACCTGTCCATGAGAGTAACAAACCTGTCCCTCACCTGTCCATGAGACTAACGAACCTGTCCCTCATCTGTCCATGAGACTAACGAACCTGTCCCTCACCTGTCCATGAGAGTAACAAACCTGTCCCTCACCTGTCCATGAGACTAACGAACCTGTCCCTCACCTGTCCATGAGACTAACGAACCTGTCCCTCACCTGTCCATGAGACTAACGAACCTGTCCCTCATCTGTCCATGAGACTAACGAACCTGTCCCTCACCTGTCCATGAGACTAACGAACCTGTCCCTCACCTGTCCATGAGACTAACGAACCTGTCCCTCACCTGTCCATGAGACTAACGAACCTGTCCCTCACCTGTCCATGAGACTAACGAACCTGTCCCTCACCTGTCCATGAGACTAACGAACCTGTCCCTCACCTGTCCATGAGAGTAACGAACCTGTCCCTCACCTGTCCATGAGACTAACGAACCTGTCCCTCACCTGTCCATGAGACTAACGAACCTGTCCCTCACCTGTCCATGAGACTAACGAACCTGTCCCTCACCTGTCCATGAGACTAACGAACCTGTCCCTCACCTGTCCATGAGACTAACGAACCTGTCCCTCACCTGTCCATGAGACTAACGAACCTGTCCCTCACCTGTCCATGAGACTAACGAACCTGTCCATGAGACTAACGAACCTGTCCCTCACCTGTCCATGAGACTAACGAACCTGTCCCTCACCTGTCCATGAGACTAACGAACCTGTCCCTCACCTGTCCATGAGACTAACGAACCTGTCCCTCACCTGTCCATGAGACTAACGAACCTTTGCCTCACCTGTCCATGAGACTAACGAACCTGTCCCTCATCTGTCTGTGAGACTAACAAACCTGTCCCTCACCTGTCCATGAGAGTAACAAACCTGTCCCTCACCTGTCCATGAGACTAACGAACCTGTCCCTCACCTGTCCATGAGACTAACGAACCTGTCCATGAGACTAACGAACCTGTCCCTCACCTGTCCATGAGACTAACGAACCTGTCCCTCACCTGTCCATGAGACTAACGAACCTGTCCCTCACCTGTCCATGAGAGTAACAAACCTGTCCCTCACCTGTCCCTCACCTGTCCATGAGAGTAACAAACCTGTCCCTCACCTGTCCATGAGACTAACGAACCTGTCCCTCACCTGTCCATGAGACTAACGAACCTGTCCCTCACCTGTCCATGAAACTAACGAACCTGTCCATGAGACTAACGAACCTGTCCCTCACCTGTCCATGAGACTAACGAACCTGTCCCTCACCTGTCCATGAGACTAACGAACCTGTCCCTCACCTGTCCATGAGACTAACGAACCTGTCCATGAGACTAACGAACCTGTCCCTCACCTGTCCATGAGACTAACAAACCTGTCCCTCACCTGTCCATGAGACTAACAAACCTGTCCATGAGACTAACGAACCTGTCCCTCACCTGTCCATGAGACTAACGAACCTGTCCCTCACCTGTCCATGAGACTAACGAACCTGTCCCTCACCTGTCCATGAGACTAACGAACCTGTCCCTCATCTGTCCATGAGACTAACGAACCTGTCCCTCACCTGTCCATGAGACTAACGAACCTGTCCCTCACCTGTCCATGAGACTAACGAACCTGTCCCTCATCTGTCCATGAGACTAACGAACCTGTCCCTCACCTGTCCATGAGACTAACGAACCTGTCCCTCACCTGTCCATGAGAGTAACAAACCTGTCCCTCACCTGTCCATGAGACTAACGAACCTGTCCCTCACCTGTCCATGAGACTAACGAACCTGTCCCTCACCTGTCCATGAGACTAACGAACCTGTCCCTCACCTGTCCATGAGACTAACGAACCTGTCCCTCACCTGTCCATGAGACTAACGAACCTGTCCCTCACCTGTCCATGAGAGTAACAAACCTGTCCCTCACCTGTACATGAGACTAACGAACCTGTCCCTCACCTGTCCATGAGACTAACGAACCTGTCCCTCACCTGTCCATGAGACTAACGAACCTGTCCCTCACCTGTCCATGAGAGTAACGAACCTGTCCCTCACCTGTCCATGAGACAAACGAACCTGTCCCTCACCTGTCCATGAGACTAACGAACCTGTCCATGAGACTAACGAACCTGTCCCTCACCTGTCCATGAGACTAACGAACCTGTCCCTCACCTGTCCATGAGACTAACGAACCTGTCCCTCACCTGTCCATGAGACTAACGAACCTGTCCCTCACCTGTCCATGAGACTAACGAACCTGTCCCTCACCTGTCCATGAGACTAACAAACCTGTCCCTCACCTGTCCATGAGACTAACGAACCTGTCCCTCACCTGTCCATGAAACTAACGAACCTGTCCCTCACCTGTCCATGAGACTAACGAACCTGTCCCTCACCTGTCCATGAGACTAGCGAACCTTTCCCTCACCTGTCCATGAGAGTAACAAACCTGTCCATGAGACTAACGAACCTGTCCCTCACCTGTCCATGAGACTAACGAACCTGTCCCTCACCTGTCCATGAGACTAACGAACCTGTCCATGAGACTAACGAACCTGTCCCTCACCTGTCCATGAGACTAACGAACCTGTCCCTCACCTGTCCATGAGACTAACGAACCTGTCCCTCACCTGTCCATGAGACTAACGAACCTGTCCCTCACCTGTCCATGAGACTAACGAACCTGTCCCTCACCTGTCCATGAGAGTAACAAACCTGTCCCTCACCTGTCCCTCACCTGTCCATGAGAGTAACAAACCTGTCCCTCACCTTTCCCTCACCTGTCCATGAGACTAACGAACCTGTCCCTCACCTGTCCATGAGACTAACGAACCTGTCCCTCACCTGTCCATGAGAGTAACAAACCTGTCCCTCACCTGTACATGAGACTAACGAACCTGTCCCTCACCTGTCCATGAGACTAACGAACCTGTCCCTCACCTGTCCATGAGACTAACGAACCTGTCCCTCACCTGTCCATGAGAGTAACGAACCTGTCCCTCACCTGTCCATGAGACAAACGAACCTGTCCCTCACCTGTCCATGAGACTAACGAACCTGTCCCTCACCTGTCCATGAGACTAACGAACCTGTCCCTCACCTGTCCATGAGACTAACGAACCTGTCCCTCACCTGTCCATGAGACTAACAAACCTGTCCCTCACCTGTCCATGAGACTAACGAACCTGTCCCTCACCTGTCCATGAAACTAACGAACCTGTCCCTCACCTGTCCATGAGACTAACGAACCTGTCCCTCACCTGTCCATGAGACTAACGAACCTGTCCCTCACCTGTCCATGAGACTAGCGAACCTTTCCCTCACCTGTCCATGAGAGTAACAAACCTGTCCCTCACCTGTCCCTCACCTGTCCATGAGAGTAACAAACCTGTCCCTCACCTGTCCATGAGACTAACGAACCTGTCCCTCACCTGTCCATGAGACTAACGAACCTGTCCCTCACCTGTCCATGAGACTAACGAACCTGTCCCTCACCTGTCCATGAAACTAACGAACCTGTCCATGAGACTAACGAACCTGTCCCTCACCTGTCCATGAGACTAACGAACCTGTCCCTCACCTGTCCATGAGACTAACGAACCTGTCCCTCACCTGTCCATGAGACTAACGAACCTGTCCATGAGACTAACGAACCTGTCCCTCACCTGTCCATGAGACTAACGAACCTGTCCCTCACCTGTCCATGAGACTAACAAACCTGTCCATGAGACTAACGAACCTGTCCCTCACCTGTCCATGAGACTAACGAACCTGTCCCTCACCTGTCCATGAGACTAACGAACCTGTCCCTCATCTGTCCATGAGACTAACGAACCTGTCCCTCACCTGTCCATGAGACTAACGAACCTGTCCCTCACCTGTCCATGAGACTAACGAACCTGTCCCTCACCTGTCCATGAGATTAACGAACCTTTCCCTCACCTGTCCATGAGACTAACGAACCTGTCCATGAGACTAACGAACCTGTCCCTCACCTGTCCATGAGAGTAACAAACCTGTCCCTCACCTGTCCATGAGACTAACGAACCTGTCCCTCATCTGTCCATGAGACTAACGAACCTGTCCCTCACCTGTCCATGAGAGTAACAAACCTGTCCCTCACCTGTCCATGAGACTAACGAACCTGTCCCTCACCTGTCCATGAGACTAACGAACCTGTCCCTCACCTGTCCATGAGACTAACGAACCTGTCCCTCATCTGTCCATGAGACTAACGAACCTGTCCCTCACCTGTCCATGAGACTAACGAACCTGTCCCTCACCTGTCCATGAGACTAACGAACCTGTCCCTCACCTGTCCATGAGACTAACGAACCTGTCCCTCACCTGTCCATGAGACTAACGAACCTGTCCCTCACCTGTCCATGAGACTAACGAACCTGTCCCTCACCTGTCCATGAGAGTAACGAACCTGTCCCTCACCTGTCCATGAGACTAACGAACCTGTCCCTCACCTGTCCATGAGACTAACGAACCTGTCCCTCACCTGTCCATGAGACTAACGAACCTGTCCCTCACCTGTCCATGAGACTAACGAACCTGTCCATGAGACTAACGAACCTGTCCCTCACCTGTCCATGAGACTAACGAACCTGTCCCTCACCTGTCCATGAGACTAACGAACCTGTCCCTCACCTGTCCATGAGACTAACGAACCTGTCCCTCACCTGTCCATGAGACTAACGAACCTTTGCCTCACCTGTCCATGAGACTAACGAACCTGTCCCTCATCTGTCTGTGAGACTAACAAACCTGTCCCTCACCTGTCCATGAGAGTAACAAACCTGTCCCTCACCTGTCCATGAGACTAACGAACCTGTCCCTCACCTGTCCATGAGACTAACGAACCTGTCCATGAGACTAACGAACCTGTCCCTCACCTGTCCATGAGACTAACGAACCTGTCCCTCACCTGTCCATGAGACTAACGAACCTGTCCCTCACCTGTCCATGAGAGTAACAAACCTGTCCCTCACCTGTCCCTCACCTGTCCATGAGAGTAACAAACCTGTCCCTCACCTGTCCATGAGACTAACGAACCTGTCCCTCACCTGTCCATGAGACTAACGAACCTGTCCCTCACCTGTCCATGAGACTAACGAACCTGTCCCTCACCTGTCCATGAAACTAACGAACCTGTCCATGAGACTAACGAACCTGTCCCTCACCTGTCCATGAGACTAACGAACCTGTCCCTCACCTGTCCATGAGACTAACGAACCTGTCCCTCACCTGTCCATGAGACTAACGAACCTGTCCATGAGACTAACGAACCTGTCCCTCACCTGTCCATGAGACTAACAAACCTGTCCCTCACCTGTCCATGAGACTAACAAACCTGTCCATGAGACTAACGAACCTGTCCCTCACCTGTCCATGAGACTAACGAACCTGTCCCTCACCTGTCCATGAGACTAACGAACCTGTCCCTCACCTGTCCATGAGACTAACGAACCTGTCCCTCATCTGTCCATGAGACTAACGAACCTGTCCCTCACCTGTCCATGAGACTAACGAACCTGTCCCTCACCTGTCCATGAGACTAACGAACCTGTCCCTCATCTGTCCATGAGACTAACGAACCTGTCCCTCACCTGTCCATGAGACTAACGAACCTGTCCCTCACCTGTCCATGAGAGTAACAAACCTGTCCCTCACCTGTCCATGAGACTAACGAACCTGTCCCTCACCTGTCCATGAGACTAACGAACCTGTCCCTCACCTGTCCATGAGACTAACGAACCTGTCCCTCACCTGTCCATGAGACTAACGAACCTGTCCCTCACCTGTCCATGAGACTAACGAACCTGTCCCTCACCTGTCCATGAGAGTAACAAACCTGTCCCTCACCTGTACATGAGACTAACGAACCTGTCCCTCACCTGTCCATGAGACTAACGAACCTGTCCCTCACCTGTCCATGAGACTAACGAACCTGTCCCTCACCTGTCCATGAGAGTAACGAACCTGTCCCTCACCTGTCCATGAGACAAACGAACCTGTCCCTCACCTGTCCATGAGACTAACGAACCTGTCCCTCACCTGTCCATGAGACTAACGAACCTGTCCCTCACCTGTCCATGAGACTAACGAACCTGTCCCTCACCTGTCCATGAGACTAACGAACCTGTCCCTCACCTGTCCATGAGACTAACGAACCTGTCCCTCACCTGTCCATGAGACTAACAAACCTGTCCCTCACCTGTCCATGAGACTAACGAACCTGTCCCTCACCTGTCCATGAAACTAACGAACCTGTCCCTCACCTGTCCATGAGACTAACGAACCTGTCCCTCACCTGTCCATGAGACTAGCGAACCTTTCCCTCACCTGTCCATGAGAGTAACAAACCTGTCCATGAGACTAACGAACCTGTCCCTCACCTGTCCATGAGACTAACGAACCTGTCCCTCACCTGTCCATGAGACTAACGAACCTGTCCATGAGACTAACGAACCTGTCCCTCACCTGTCCATGAGACTAACGAACCTGTCCCTCACCTGTCCATGAGACTAACGAACCTGTCCCTCACCTGTCCATGAGACTAACGAACCTGTCCCTCACCTGTCCATGAGACTAACGAACCTGTCCCTCACCTGTCCATGAGACTAACGAACCTGTCCCTCACCTGTCCATGAGACTAACGAACCTGTCCCTCACCTGTCCATGAGACTAACGAACCTTTGCCTCACCTGTCCATGAGACTAACGAACCTGTCCCTCATCTGTCTGTGAGACTAACAAACCTGTCCCTCACCTGTCCATGAGAGTAACAAACCTGTCCCTCACCTGTCCATGAGACTAACGAACCTGTCCCTCACCTGTCCATGAGACTAACGAACCTGTCCATGAGACTAACGAACCTGTCCCTCACCTGTCCATGAGACTAACGAACCTGTCCCTCACCTGTCCATGAGACTAACGAACCTGTCCCTCACCTGTCCATGAGAGTAACAAACCTGTCCCTCACCTGTCCCTCACCTGTCCATGAGAGTAACAAACCTGTCCCTCACCTGTCCATTAGACTAACGAACCTGTCCCTCACCTGTCCATGAGACTAACGAACCTGTCCCTCACCTGTCCATGAGACTAACGAACCTGTCCCTCACCTGTCCATGAAACTAACGAACCTGTCCATGAGACTAACGAACCTGTCCCTCACCTGTCCATGAGACTAACGAACCTGTCCCTCACCTGTCCATGAGACTAACGAACCTGTCCCTCACCTGTCCATGAGACTAACGAACCTGTCCCTCACCTGTCCATGAGACTAACGAACCTGTCCCTCACCTGTCCATGAGACTAACGAACCTGTCCTTCACCTGTCCATGAGACTAACGAACCTGTCCCTCACCTGTCCATGAGAGTAACGAACCTGTCCCTCACCTGTCCATGAGACTAACGAACCTGTCCCTCACCTGTCCATGAGACTAACGAACCTGTCCCTCACCTGTCCATGAGACTAACGAACCTGTCCCTCACCTGTCCATGAGACTAACGAACCTGTCCCTCACCTGTCCATGAGACTAACGAACCTGTCCCTCACCTGTCCATGAGACTAACGAACCTGTCCCTCACCTGTCCATGAGACTAACGAACCTGTCCCTCACCTGTCCATGAGACTAACGAACCTGTCCCTCACCTGTCCATGAGACTAACGAACCTGTCCCTCACCTGTCCATGAAACTAACGAACCTGTCCCTCACCTGTCCATGAGACTAACGAACCTGTCCCTCACCTGTCCATGAGACTAACGAACCTTTCCCTCACCTGTCCATGAGACTAACGAACCTGTCCCTCATCTGTCCATGAGACTAACGAACCTGTCCATGAGACTAACAAACCTGTCCCTCACCTGTCCATGAGACTAACGAACCTGTCCCTCACCTGTCCATGAAACTAACGAACCTGTCCCTCACCTGTCCATGAGACTAACGAACCTGTCCCTCACCTGTCCATGAGACTAGCGAACCTTTCCCTCACCTGTCCATGAGACTAACGAACCTGTCCCTCACCTGTCCATGAGACTAACGAACCTGTCCCTCACCTGTCCATGAGACTAACGAACCTGTCCCTCACCTGTCCATGAAACTAACGAACCTGTCCCTCACCTGTCCATGAGACTAACGAACCTGTCCCTCACCTGTCCATGAGACTAGCGAACCTTTCCCTCACCTGTCCATGAGACTAACGAACCTGTCCCTCACCTGTCCATGAGACTAACGAACCTGTCCCTCATCTATCCATGAGACTAACGAACCTGTCCCTCACCTGTCCATGAGACTAACGAACCTGTCCCTCATCTGTCCATGAGACTAACGAACCTGTCCATGAGACTAACGAACCTTTCCCTCACCTGTCCATGAGACTAACGAACCTGTCCCTCAGCTGTCCATGTAACTAACGAACCTGTCCCTCACCTGTCCATGAGACTAACGAACCTGTCCATGAGACTAACGAACCTGTCCCTCACCTGTCCATGAGACTAACAAACCTGTCCCTCACCTGTCCATGAGACTAACAAACCTGTCCATGAGACTAACGAACCTGTCCCTCACCTGTCCATGAGACTAACGAACCTGTCCCTCACCTGTCCATGAGACTAACGAACCTGTCCCTCACCTGTCCATGAGACTAACGAACCTGTCCCTCATCTGTCCATGAGACTAACGAACCTGTCCCTCACCTGTCCATGAGACTAACGAACCTGTCCCTCACCTGTCCATGAGACTAACGAACCTGTCCCTCATCTGTCCATGAGACTAACGAACCTGTCCCTCACCTGTCCATGAGACTAACGAACCTGTCCCTCACCTGTCCATGAGAGTAACAAACCTGTCCCTCACCTGTCCATGAGACTAACGAACCTGTCCCTCACCTGTCCATGAGACTAACGAACCTGTCCCTCACCTGTCCATGAGACTAACGAACCTGTCCCTCACCTGTCCATGAGACTAACGAACCTGTCCCTCACCTGTCCATGAGACTAACGAACCTGTCCCTCACCTGTCCATGAGAGTAACAAACCTGTCCCTCACCTGTACATGAGACTAACGAACCTGTCCCTCACCTGTCCATGAGAGTAACGAACCTGTCCCTCACCTGTCCATGAGACAAACGAACCTGTCCCTCACCTGTCCATGAGACTAACGAACCTGTCCATGAGACTAACGAACCTGTCCCTCACCTGTCCATGAGACTAACAAACCTGTCCCTCACCTGTCCATGAGACTAACGAACCTGTCCCTCACCTGTCCATGAGACTAACGAACCTGTCCCTCACCTGTCCATGAGACTAACGAACCTGTCCCTCACCTGTCCATGAGACTAACAAACCTGTCCCTCACCTGTCCATGAGACTAACGAACCTGTCCCTCACCTGTCCATGAAACTAACGAACCTGTCCCTCACCTGTCCATGAGACTAACGAACCTGTCCCTCACCTGTCCATGAGACTAGCGAACCTTTCCCTCACCTGTCCATGAGAGTAACAAACCTGTCCATGAGACTAACGAACCTGTCCCTCACCTGTCCATGAGACTAACGAACCTGTCCCTCACCTGTCCATGAGACTAACGAACCTGTCCATGAGACTAACGAACCTGTCCCTCACCTGTCCATGAGACTAACGAACCTGTCCCTCACCTGTCCATGAGACTAACGAACCTGTCCCTCACCTGTCCATGAGACTAACGAACCTGTCCCTCACCTGTCCATGAGACTAACGAACCTGTCCCTCACCTGTCCATGAGACTAACGAACCTGTCCCTCACCTGTCCATGAGACTAACGAACCTGTCCCTCACCTGTCCATGAGACTAACGAACCTTTGCCTCACCTGTCCATGAGACTAACGAACCTGTCCCTCATCTGTCTGTGAGACTAACAAACCTGTCCCTCACCTGTCCATGAGAGTAACAAACCTGTCCCTCACCTGTCCATGAGACTAACGAACCTGTCCCTCACCTGTCCATGAGACTAACGAACCTGTCCATGAGACTAACGAACCTGTCCCTCACCTGTCCATGAGACTAACGAACCTGTCCCTCACCTGTCCATGAGACTAACGAACCTGTCCCTCACCTGTCCATGAGAGTAACAAACCTGTCCCTCACCTGTCCCTCACCTGTCCATGAGAGTGACAAACCTGTCCCTCACCTGTCCATTAGACTAACGAACCTGTCCCTCACCTGTCCATGAGACTAACGAACCTGTCCCTCACCTGTCCATGAGACTAACGAACCTGTCCCTCACCTGTCCATGAAACTAACGAACCTGTCCATGAGACTAACGAACCTGTCCCTCACCTGTCCATGAGACTAACG
The DNA here is from genome assembly GCF_933228915.1 of Telmatherina bonti. NCBI lineage: Eukaryota > Metazoa > Chordata > Actinopteri > Atheriniformes > Telmatherinidae > Telmatherina > Telmatherina bonti. The sequence continues at coordinate 30,387,703 of NC_136632.1, read as the reverse complement.
AACCTGTCCCTCACCTGTCCATGAGACTAACGAACCTGTCCCTCACCTGTCCATGAGACTAACGAACCTGTCCCTCACCTGTCCATGAGACTAACGAACCTGTCCCTCACCTGTCCATGAGACTAACGAACCTGTCCTTCACCTGTCCATGAGACTAACGAACCTGTCCCTCACCTGTCCATGAGAGTAACGAACCTGTCCCTCACCTGTCCATGAGACTAACGAACCTGTCCCTCACCTGTCCATGAGACTAACGAACCTGTCCCTCACCTGTCCATGAGACTAACGAACCTGTCCCTCACCTGTCCATGAGACTAACGAACCTGTCCCTCACCTGTCCATGAGACTAACGAACCTGTCCCTCACCTGTCCATGAGACTAACGAACCTGTCCCTCACCTGTCCATGAGACTAACGAACCTGTCCCTCACCTGTCCATGAGACTAACGAACCTGTCCCTCACCTGTCCATGAGACTAACGAACCTGTCCCTCACCTGTCCATGAAACTAACGAACCTGTCCCTCACCTGTCCATGAGACTAACGAACCTGTCCCTCACCTGTCCATGAGACTAACGAACCTTTCCCTCACCTGTCCATGAGACTAACGAACCTGTCCCTCATCTGTCCATGAGACTAACGAACCTGTCCATGAGACTAACAAACCTGTCCCTCACCTGTCCATGAGACTAACGAACCTGTCCCTCACCTGTCCATGAAACTAACGAACCTGTCCCTCACCTGTCCATGAGACTAACGAACCTGTCCCTCACCTGTCCATGAGACTAGCGAACCTTTCCCTCACCTGTCCATGAGACTAACGAACCTGTCCCTCACCTGTCCATGAGACTAACGAACCTGTCCCTCACCTGTCCATGAGACTAACGAACCTGTCCCTCACCTGTCCATGAAACTAACGAACCTGTCCCTCACCTGTCCATGAGACTAACGAACCTGTCCCTCACCTGTCCATGAGACTAGCGAACCTTTCCCTCACCTGTCCATGAGACTAACGAACCTGTCCCTCACCTGTCCATGAGACTAACGAACCTGTCCCTCATCTATCCATGAGACTAACGAACCTGTCCCTCACCTGTCCATGAGACTAACGAACCTGTCCCTCATCTGTCCATGAGACTAACGAACCTGTCCATGAGACTAACGAACCTTTCCCTCACCTGTCCATGAGACTAACGAACCTGTCCCTCAGCTGTCCATGTAACTAACGAACCTGTCCCTCACCTGTCCATGAGACTAACGAACCTGTCCCTCACCTGTCCATGAGACTAACGAACCTGTCCCTCACCTGTCCATGAGACTAACAAACCTGTCCATGAGACTAACGAACCTGTCCCTCACCTGTCCATGAGACTAACGAACCTGTCCCTCACCTGTCCATGAGACTAACGAACCTGTCCCTCACCTGTCCATGAGACTAACGAACCTGTCCCTCACCTGTCCATGAGACTAACGAACCTGTCCCTCATCTGTCCATGAGACTAACGAACCTTTCCCTCACCTGTCCATGAGACTAACGAACCTGTCCCTCACCTGTCCATGAGACTAACGAACCTGTCCCTCACCTGTCCATGAGACTAACGAACCTGTCCCTCACCTGTCCATGAGAGTAACAAACCTGTCCCTCACCTGTCCATGAGACTAACGAACCTGTCCCTCACCTGTCCATGAGACTAACGAACCTGTCCCTCATCTGTCCATGAGACTAACGAACCGGTCCCTCACCTGTCCATGAGACTAACGAACCTGTCCCTCACCTGTCCATGAGAGTAACGAACCTGTCCCTCACCTGTCCATGAGACTAACGAACCTGTCCCTCACCTGTCCATGAGACTATCGAACCTGTCCCTCATCTGTCCATGAGACTAACGAACCTGTCCCTCACCTGTCCATGAGACTAACGAACCTGTCCATGAGACTAACGAACCTTTCCCTCACCTGTCCATGAGACTAACGAACCTGTCCCTCATCTGTCCATGAGACTAACAAACCTGTCCTTCACCTGTCCATGAGAGTAACAAACCTGTCCCTCACCTGTCCATGAGACTAACGAACCTGTCCCTCACCTGTCCATGAGACTAACGAACCTGTCCATGAGACTAACGAACCTGTCCCTCACCTGTCCATGAGACTAACAAACTTGTCCCTCACCTGTCCATGAGACTAACAAACCTGTCCATGAGACTAACGAACCTGTCCCTCACCTGTCCATGAGACTAACGAACCTGTCCCTCACCTGTCCATGAGACTAACGAACCTGTCCCTCACCTGTCCATGAGACTAACGAACCTGTCCCTCATCTGTCCATGAGACTAACGAACCTGTCCCTCACCTGTCCATGAGACTAACGAACCTGTCCCTCACCTGTCCATGAGAGTAACAAACCTGTCCCTCACCTGTCCATGAGACTAACGAACCTGTCCCTCACCTGTCCATGAGAGTAACGAACCTGTCCCTCACCTGTCCATGAGACTAACGAACCTGTCCCTCACCTGTCCATGAGAGTAACGAACCTGTCCCTCACCTGTCCATGAGAGTAACAAACCTGTCCCTCACCTGTCCATGAGACTAACGAACCTGTCCCTCACCTGTCCATGAGAGTAACGAACCTGTCCCTCACCTGTCCATGAGACTAACGAACCTGTCCATGAGACTAACGAACCTTTCCCTCACCTGTCCATGAGACTAACGAACCTGTCCCTCGTCTGTCCATGAGACTAACGAACCTGTCCCTCACCTGTCCATGAGACTAACGAACCTGTGCCTCACCTGTCCATGAGACTAACGAACCTGTCCCTCACCTGTCCATGAGACTAACGAACCTGTCCCTCACCTGTCCATGAGACTAACGAACCTGTCCCTCACCTGTCCATGAGACTAACGAACCTGTCCCTCACCTGTCCATGAGACTAACGAACCTGTCCCTCACCTGTCCATGAGACTAACGAACCTGTCCCTCACCTGTCCATGAGACTAACGAACCTGTCCCTCACCTGTCCATGAGACTAACGAACCTGTCCCTCACCTGTCCATGAGACTAACGAACCTGTCCCTCACCTGTCCATGAGACTAACGAACCTGTCCTTCACCTGTCCATGAGACTAACGAACCTGTCCCTCACCTGTCCATGAGAGTAACGAACCTGTCCCTCACCTGTCCATGAGACTAACGAACCTGTCCCTCACCTGTCCATGAGACTAACGAACCTGTCCCTCACCTGTCCATGAGACTAACGAACCTGTCCCTCACCTGTCCATGAGACTAACGAACCTGTCCCTCACCTGTCCATGAGACTAACGAACCTGTCCCTCACCTGTCCATGAGACTAACGAACCTGTCCCTCACCTGTCCATGAGACTAACGAACCTGTCCCTCACCTGTCCATGAGACTAACGAACCTGTCCCTCACCTGTCCATGAAACTAACGAACCTGTCCCTCACCTGTCCATGAGACTAACGAACCTGTCCCTCACCTGTCCATGAGACTAACGAACCTTTCCCTCACCTGTCCATGAGACTAACGAACCTGTCCCTCATCTGTCCATGAGACTAACGAACCTGTCCCTCACCTGTCCATGAGAGTAACAAACCTGTCCCTCACCTGTCCATGAGACTAACGAACCTGTCCCTCACCTGTCCATGAGACTAACGAACCTGTCCCTCATCTGTCCATGAGACTAACGAACCTGTCCCTCACCTGTCCATGAGACTAACGAACCTGTCCATGAGACTAACGAACCTGTCCCTCACCTGTCCATGAGACTAACAAACCTGTCCCTCACCTGTCCATGAGACTAACGAACCTGTCCCTCACCTGTCCATGAGACTAACGAACCTGTCCCTCACCTGTCCATGAGACTAACGAACCTGTCCCTCACCTGTCCATGAGACTAACGAACCTGTCCATGAGACTAACGAACCTGTCCCTCACCTGTCCATGAGACTAACGAACCTGTCCCTCACCTGTCCATGAGACTAACGAACCTGTCCCTCACCTGTCCATGAGACTAACGAACCTGTCCCTCACCTGTCCATGAGACTAACGAACCTGTCCCTCACCTGTCCATGAGACTAACGAACCTGTCCCTCACCTGTCCATGAGACTAACGAACCTGTCCCTCACCTGTCCATGAGACTAACGAACCTGTCCCTCACCTGTCCATGAGACTAACGAACCTGTCCCTCATCTGTCCATGAGACTAACTAACCTGTCCCTCACCTGTCCATGAGACTAACGAACCTGTCTCTCACCTGTCCATGAGACTAACCTACCTGTCCCTCACCTGTCCATGAGACTAACTAACCTGTCTCTTACCTGTCTAACTCCTGTCTCCCCCCCTGTCTCTCCCCTGTCTCCCCCCTGTTTCCCCCCTGTTAATCACCTTCCCCTCTGTGTGTCCAGCTGTGGAGACACTGTCCGTCCCTCCGGCGGAGACTCAGAGCAGCAGCATCTGGCTGATCGTAGGCGTAGTTGTTCCTGTCCTCCTGGCTGTCTTCATCATCATCATCCTCTACTGGAAGCTGTGCGGCTCTGAAAAGCTGGAGTTCCAGCCGGACACCATCAACACGATCCAGCAGAGACAAAAGGTCAGCGATAGATGGGAAGAAATGTCTTCTCATCCGTCATGTCCACTGAAACCTTTGTCCTCTTTAGCTTCAGGCTCCAAGCGTCAAAGGCTTCGATTTTGCCAAACTGCACCTGGGTCAGCACAGCAAAGACGACATCATGGTGATCCAGGAGCCCGGACCGCTGCCCGCCCCCATGAAGGAGGCCACGCCCTCCGACGGCGGTGACCTCAACACCCCAAAATCCAAAGGACCGGTCACCAAGGCGCCACGATCGGGTCGGCGCCGGGGGAGGTCAGACACCTGTCCACCAACTGTGCCTCACCTGTACACCACCTGTCCCTCACCTGTCCACCACTTGTCCCTCACCTGTCCACCACCTGTCCCTCACATGTCTCTCACCTGTCCCTCACCAGTCCACCACCTGTCCCTCACCTGTCCACCACTTGTCCCTCACCTGTCCACCACCTGTCCCTCACCTGTCCACCACCTGTCCCTCACCTGTCCACCACTTGTCCCTCACCTGTCCACCACTTGTCCCTCACCTGTCCACCACCTGTCCCTCACCTGTCCACCACCTGTCCCTCACCTGTCCACCACTTGTCCCTCACCTGTCCACCACTTGTCCCTCACCTGTCCACCACCTGTCCCTCACCTGTCCACCACCTGTCCCTCACATGTCTCTCACCTGTCCCTCACCTGTCCACCACTTGTCCCTCACCTGTCCACCACTTGTCCCTCACCTGTCCACCACCTGTCCACCACTTGTCCCTCACCTGTCCACCACCTGTCCCTAACATGTCTCTCACCTGTCCCTCACCTGTCCACCACTTGTCCCTCACCTGTCCACCACTTGTCCCTCACCTGTCCACCACCTGTCCCTCACCAGTCCACCACCTGTCCCTCACCTGTCCCTCACCTGTCCACCACCTGTCCACCACCTGTCCCTCCCCTGTCCACCACCTGTCCCTCACCTGTCTCTCACCTGTCCACCACTTGTCTCTCACCTGTCCCTCACCTGTCCACCACCTGTCCCTCACCTGTCTCTCACCTTTCCCTCACCTGTCCCTCACCTGTCCACCACCTGTCTCTCACCTGTCTCTCACCTTTCCCTCACCTGTCCACCACCTGTCCCTCACCTGTCCACCACCTGTCCCTCACCTGTCTCTCACCTGTCCCTCACCTGTCCACCACTTGTCTCTCACCTGTCCCTCACCAGTCCACCACCTGTCCCTCACCTGTCTCTCACCTGTCCACCACCTGTCCCTCACATGTCTCTCACCTGTCCCTCACCTGTCCACCACTTGTCCCTCACCTGTCCACCACCTGTCCCTCACCTGTCCCTCACCTGTCCACCACCTGTCCACCACCTGTCCCTCACCTGTCCACCACCTGTCCCTCACCTGTCTCTCACCTGTCCACCACTTGTCTCTCACCTGTCCCTCACCTGTCCACCACCTGTCCCTCACCTGTCTCTCACCTTTCCCTCACCTGTCCCTCACCTGTCCACCACCTGTCTCTCACCTGTCTCTCACCTTTCCCTCACCTGTCCACCACCTGTCCCTCACCTGTCCACCACCTGTCCCTCACCTGTCCACCACTTGTCTCTCACCTGTCCCTCACCAGTCCACCACCTGTCCCTCACCTGTCTCTCACCTTTCCCTCACCTGTCCCTCACCTGTCCACCACCTGTCTCTCACCTGTCTCTCACCTTTCCCTCACCTGTCCACCACCTGTCCACCACCTGTCCCTCACCTGTCCCTCACCTGTCCACCACCTGTCCTTCACCTGTCTCTCACCTGTCCACCACCTGTCCCTCACCTGTCTCTCACCTGTCCCTCACTTGTCCACCACCTGTCCCTCACCTGTCCACCACTTGTCCCTCACCTGTCCCTCACATGTCTCTCACCTGTCCACCACCTGTCCACCACCTGTCCTTCACCTGTCTCTCACCTGTCCACCACCTGTCTCTCACCTGTCCCTCACTTGTCCACCACCTGTCCCTCACCTGTCCACCACTTGTCCCTCACCTGTCCCTCACATGTCTCTCACCTGTCCACCACCTGTCCCTCACCTGTCTCTCACCTGTCCCTCACTTGTCCACCACCTGTCCCTCACCTGTCCACCACTTGTCCCTCACCTGTCCCTCACCTGTCCCTCACATGTCTCTCACCTGTCCACCACCTGTCCTTCACCTGTCCCTCACCTGTCCACCACCTGTCCACCACCTTTCCCTCACCTGTCCACCACCTGTCCCTCACCTGTCCACCACCTGTCCACCACCTGTCCCTCACCTGTCCCTCACCTGTCCACCACCTGTCCCTCACCTGTCCCTCACTTGTCCACCACCTGTCCCTCACCTGTCCACCACCTGTCCCTCACCTGTCCACCACCTGTCCACCACCTGTCCCTCACCTGTCCCTCACCTGTCACTCACCTGTCCACCACCTGTCCCTCACCTGTCCACCACCTGTCCCTCACCTGTCCACCACCTGTCCCTCACCTGTCCACCACCTGTCCACCACCTGTCCACCACCTGTCCCTCACCTGTCCACCACCTGTCCTTCACCTGTCTCTCACCTGTCCCTCACCTGTCCACCACCTGTCCACCACCTGTCCCTCACCTGTCCACCACCTGTCCACCACCTGTCCCTCACCTGTCCACCACCTGTCCCTCACCTGTCCACCACCTGTCCACCACCTGTCCCTCACCTGTCCACCACCTGTCCCTCACCTGTCTCTCACCTGTCCCTCACTTGTCCACCACCTGTCCCTCACCTGTCCACCACCTGTCCCTCACCAGTCCACCACCTGTCCCTCACCTGTCCACCACCTGTCCACCACCTGTCCCTCACCTGTCCACCACCTTTCCCTCACCTGTCCACCATCTGTCCCTCACCTGTCCACCACCTGTCCCTCACCTGTCCCTCACCTGTCCACCACCTTTCCCTCACCTGTCCACCACCTGTCCACCACCTGTCCCTCACCTGTCCACCATCTGTCCCTCACCTGTCCACCACCTTTCCCTCACCTGTCCACCATCTGTCCCTCACCTGTCCACCACCTGTCCCTCACCTGTCCCTCACCTGTCCACCACCTTTCCCTCACCTGTCCACCACCTGTCCACCATCTGTCCCTCACCTGTCCACCACCTGTCCACCATCTGTCCCTCACCTGTCCACCACCTGTCCACCACCTGTCCCTCACCTGTCCCTCACCAGTCCACCATCTGTCCCTCACCTGTCCACCACCTGTCCCTCACCTGTCCACCACCTGTCCCTCACCTGTCCACCACCTGTCCACCACCTGTCCCTCACCTGTCCCTCACCTGTCCACCACCTGTCCTTCACCTGTCCACCACTTGTCCCTCACCTGTCCACCACCTGTCCCTCACCAGTCCACCACCTGTCCCTCACCTGTCCCTCACCTGTCCACCACCTGTCCACCACCTGTCCCTCCCCTGTCCACCACCTGTCCCTCACCTGTCTCTCACCTGTCCACCACTTGTCTCTCACCTGTCCCTCACCTGTCCACCACCTGTCCCTCACCTGTCTCTCACCTTTCCCTCACCTGTCCCTCACCTGTCCACCACCTGTCTCTCACCTGTCTCTCACCTTTCCCTCACCTGTCCACCACCTGTCCCTCACCTGTCCACCACCTGTCCCTCACCTGTCTCTCACCTGTCCCTCACCTGTCCACCACTTGTCTCTCACCTGTCCCTCACCAGTCCACCACCTGTCCCTCACCTGTCTCTCACCTGTCCACCACCTGTCCCTCACATGTCTCTCACCTGTCCCTCACCTGTCCACCACTTGTCCCTCACCTGTCCACCACCTGTCCCTCACCTGTCCCTCACCTGTCCACCACCTGTCCACCACCTGTCCCTCACCTGTCCACCACCTGTCCCTCACCTGTCTCTCACCTGTCCACCACTTGTCTCTCACCTGTCCCTCACCTGTCCACCACCTGTCCCTCACCTGTCTCTCACCTTTCCCTCACCTGTCCCTCACCTGTCCACCACCTGTCTCTCACCTGTCTCTCACCTTTCCCTCACCTGTCCACCACCTGTCCCTCACCTGTCCACCACCTGTCCCTCACCTGTCCACCACTTGTCTCTCACCTGTCCCTCACCAGTCCACCACCTGTCCCTCACCTGTCTCTCACCTTTCCCTCACCTGTCCCTCACCTGTCCACCACCTGTCTCTCACCTGTCTCTCACCTTTCCCTCACCTGTCCACCACCTGTCCACCACCTGTCCCTCACCTGTCCCTCACCTGTCCACCACCTGTCCTTCACCTGTCTCTCACCTGTCCACCACCTGTCCCTCACCTGTCTCTCACCTGTCCCTCACTTGTCCACCACCTGTCCCTCACCTGTCCACCACTTGTCCCTCACCTGTCCCTCACATGTCTCTCACCTGTCCACCACCTGTCCACCACCTGTCCTTCACCTGTCTCTCACCTGTCCACCACCTGTCTCTCACCTGTCCCTCACTTGTCCACCACCTGTCCCTCACCTGTCCACCACTTGTCCCTCACCTGTCCCTCACATGTCTCTCACCTGTCCACCACCTGTCCCTCACCTGTCTCTCACCTGTCCCTCACTTGTCCACCACCTGTCCCTCACCTGTCCACCACTTGTCCCTCACCTGTCCCTCACCTGTCCCTCACATGTCTCTCACCTGTCCACCACCTGTCCTTCACCTGTCCCTCACCTGTCCACCACCTGTCCACCACCTTTCCCTCACCTGTCCACCACCTGTCCCTCACCTGTCCCTCACCTGTCCACCACCTGTCCCTCACCTGTCCCTCACTTGTCCACCACCTGTCCCTCACCTGTCCACCACCTGTCCCTCACCTGTCCACCACCTGTCCACCACCTGTCCCTCACCTGTCCCTCACCTGTCACTCACCTGTCCACCACCTGTCCCTCACCTGTCCACCACCTGTCCCTCACCTGTCCACCACCTGTCCCTCACCTGTCCACCACCTGTCCACCACCTGTCCACCACCTGTCCCTCACCTGTCCACCACCTGTCCTTCACCTGTCTCTCACCTGTCCCTCACCTGTCCACCACCTGTCCACCACCTGTCCCTCACCTGTCCACCACCTGTCCACCACCTGTCCCTCACCTGTCCACCACCTGTCCCTCACCTGTCCACCACCTGTCCACCACCTGTCCCTCACCTGTCCACCACCTGTCCCTCACCTGTCTCTCACCTGTCCCTCACTTGTCCACCACCTGTCCCTCACCTGTCCACCACCTGTCCCTCACCAGTCCACCACCTGTCCCTCACCTGTCCACCACCTGTCCACCACCTGTCCCTCACCTGTCCACCACCTTTCCCTCACCTGTCCACCATCTGTCCCTCACCTGTCCACCACCTGTCCCTCACCTGTCCCTCACCTGTCCACCACCTTTCCCTCACCTGTCCACCACCTGTCCACCACCTGTCCCTCACCTGTCCACCATCTGTCCCTCACCTGTCCACCACCTTTCCCTCACCTGTCCACCATCTGTCCCTCACCTGTCCACCACCTGTCCCTCACCTGTCCCTCACCTGTCCACCACCTTTCCCTCACCTGTCCACCACCTGTCCACCATCTGTCCCTCACCTGTCCACCACCTGTCCACCATCTGTCCCTCACCTGTCCACCACCTGTCCACCACCTGTCCCTCACCTGTCCCTCACCAGTCCACCATCTGTCCCTCACCTGTCCACCACCTGTCCCTCACCTGTCCACCACCTGTCCCTCACCTGTCCACCACCTGTCCACCACCTGTCCCTCACCTGTCCCTCACCTGTCCACCACCTGTCCTTCACCTGTCTCTCACCTGTCCCTCACCTGTCCACCACCTGTCCACCACTTGTCCCTCACCTGTCCACCAGCTGTCCCTCACCTGTCCACCACCTGTCCCTCACCTGTCCACCACCTGTCCACCACCTGTTTACACCTGTCCCTCACTTGTCCACCACCTGTTTACACCTGTCCCTCACCTGTTTACACCTGTCCCTCACCTGTCCACCACCTGTCCCTCACCTGTCCACCACCTGTCCCTCACCTGTTTACACCTGTCCCTCACCTGTCCACCACCTGTTTACACCTGTCCCTCACTTGTCCACCACCTGTTTACACCTGTCCCTCACCTGTCCACCACCTGTCTCTCACCTGTCCACCACCTGTCCACCACCTGTCTCTCACCTGTCCACCACCTGTCCACCACCTGTCTCTCACCTGTCCACCACCTGTCCACCACCTGTCTCTCACCTGTCCCTCACTTGTCCACCACCTGTTTACACCTGTCCCTCACCTGTCCACCACCTGTCCCTCACCTGTCCACCACCTGTCCACCACCTGTCCCTCACCTGTCCCTCACCTGTCCACCACCTGTCCTTCACCTGTCTCTCACCTGTCCCTCACCTGTCCACCACCTGTCCACCACTTGTCCCTCACCTGTCCACCAGCTGTCCCTCACCTGTCCACCACCTGTCCCTCACCTGTCCACCACCTGTCCCTCACCTGTCCACCACCTGTCCACCACCTGTTTACACCTGTCCCTCACTTGTCCACCACCTGTTTACACCTGTCCCTCACCTGTTTACACCTGTCCCTCACCTGTCCACCACCTGTCCCTCACCTGTCCACCACCTGTCCCTCACCTGTTTACACCTGTCCCTCACCTGTCCACCACCTGTTTACACCTGTCCCTCACTTGTCCACCACCTGTTTACACCTGTCCCTCACCTGTCCACCACCTGTCTCTCACCTGTCCACCACCTGTCCACCACCTGTCTCTCACCTGTCCACCACCTGTCCACCACCTGTCTCTCACCTGTCCCTCACTTGTCCACCACCTGTTTACACCTGTCCCTCACCTGTCCACCACCTGTCCACCACCTGTCTCTCACCTGTCCCTCACTTGTCCACCACCTGTTTACACCTGTCCCTCACCTGTCCCTTGTCAGGCTTAGCCCATCCGACGGGGACTCGTTAGGAAGCGACCAATCAAGCGGCAGGGAGTCTGCAGAGGAAAGTACGAGACCTGTGGCCACGCCCAGCGAAGGGAAACAAAGGAAGACACCAAAAAATGGTAGCGTCTGTGACATCATCATGTTTGTGATGTCAGAGTTGAAATGTGGGAATGAGTGAAGGTGTTTCTTTCTCTTTCATGCACTGGTGACTGAAGGGAGGAGCAAGTTGGGTACGTCTCCATGGCAACCTGAATAACATCATTTTCCTCCACATACACATGACCTGTGGGTCGCATCATTTTCAGTCACGTGGACAGAAAAGTCTTCAAACCTCCTTGTTTGTCAGAAGAAATGTTTAGAAATGATGCAGAACCTGAAGATGGTTGAATGATTTAAAAATTGATGGTCCTGGTTTGTAACACCTGCGGACGCGTGTCCTCTCGAGGCGCAGAGTCATCATATTTTAGTGATTTTGAGCTGATGGATGAGTTAGACGTCAGGTTTTCTGGTTGTGAGTGAGCACTGGAACACCTGGATGAAGCTAATTAGATGTGGATTTAGCTCCACCTTCTTTCGCCAGGTGTGAACATGTTTGCTGGTAAAGTTAATTCTGGGACTGTTGTTGTGATGAACCGTATGATAACCGTGTGACCTCTGACCTCCTGCAGCTGCTCCATCAGGCAGTGGTCCAGACGAGCTTCTGTCCTCATCCTCCATCTTTGACCATGTTGACCGTCTTTCCCGCGGTTCTTCTGATGGCAACCGTCGTCAGGCCAACAAGGTCCAGCTCATCGCCATGCAGCCACGACCAAGCCCCCCTCCCCAGGCCCCGCCACAGCTGAGTCCCTCCCTCACAGAAAAGGTCAACACAGAGGTGGGATGATCACACAGAACACGTTGTGTCACCAAGGTTCCAGTTCTACATGATATCATACATGCACATCAGCTGAGACAACATATCACCTTCCTGCAGGTAGCACTGAGGCACAAGTCTGAGATCGAGCATCACAGGAACAAACTGCGGCAGCGTGCGAAGAGGCGGGGCCAGTGTGAGTTTCCCTCTATGGATGACATCATGGATGCCTTCGGAGATGGACCGGTCCAGAGTGAAGTGGCACAGCGACTCTACAGCTCAGCTCACGACCACATGGACTGTATCCTGCAGGCAGACGCCGCGTCACCCACAACCCCCACCGATTCCAGGAAACGGTACCTGATAAAACGGTACCTGAAGTGTCTTTAGGTCTACAGGATGATGTGGAAGTGTCTTTAGGTCTACAGGATGATGTGGAAGTGTCTTTAGGTCTACAGGATGATGTGGAAGTGTCTTTAGGTCTACAGGATGATGTGGAAGTGTCTTTAGGTCTACAGGATGATGTGGAGGTGTCTTTAGGTCTACAGGATGATGTGGAAGTGTCTTTAGGTCTACAGGATGATGTGGAGGTGTCTTTAGGTCTACAGGATGATGTGGAAGTGTCTTTAGGTCTACAGGATGATGTGGAGGTGTCTTTAGGTCTACAGGATGATGTGGAGGTGTCTTTAGGTCTACAGGATGATGTGGAGGTGTCTTTAGGTCTACAGGATGATGTGGAGGTGTCTTTAGGTCTACAGGATGATGTGGAGGTGTCTTTAGGTCTACAGGATGATGTGGAGGTGTCTTTAGGTCTACAGGATGATGTGGAGGTGTCTTTAGGTCTACAGGATGATGTGGAGGTGTCTTTAGGTCTACAGGATGATGTGGAAGTGTCTTTAGGTCTACAGGATGATGTGGAAGTGTCTTTAGGTCTACAGGATGATGTGGAGGTGTCTTTAGGTCTACAGGATGATGTGGAAGTGTCTTTAGGTCTACAGGATGATGTGGAGGTGTCTTTAGGTCTACAGGATGATGTGGAGGTGTCTTTAGGTCTACAGGATGATGTGGAAGTGTCTTTAGGTCTACAGGATGATGTGGAGGTGTCTTTAGGTCTACAGGATGATGTGGAGGTGTCTTTAGGTCTACAGGATGATGTGGAGGTGTCTTTAGGTCTACAGGATGATGTGGAAGTGTCTTTAGGTCTACAGGATGATGTGGAGGTGTCTTTAGGTCTACAGGATGATGTGGAGGTGTCTTTAGGTCTACAGGATGATGTGGAAGTGTCTTTAGGTCTACAGGATGATGTGGAAGTGTCTTTAGGTCTACAGGATGATGTGGAAGTGTCTTTAGGTCTACAGGATGATGTGGAGGTGTCTTTAGGTCTACAGGATGATGTGGAGGTGTCTTTAGGTCTACAGGATGATGTGGAGGTGTCTTTAGGTCTACAGGATGATGTGGAAGTGTCTTTAGGTCTACAGGATGATGTGGAGGTGTCTTTAGGTCTACAGGATGATGTGGAAGTGTCTTTAGGTCTACAGGATGATGTGGAGGTGTCTTTAGGTCTACAGGATGATGTGGAGGTGTCTTTAGGTCTACAGGATGATGTGGAAGTGTCTTTAGGTCTACAGGATGATGTGGAGGTGTCTTTAGGTCTACAGGATGATGTGGAAGTGTCTTTAGGTCTACAGGATGATGTGGAAGTGTCTTTAGGTCTACAGGATGATGTGGAAGTGTCTTTAGGTCTACAGGATGATGTGGAGGTGTCTTTAGGTCTACAGGATGATGTGGAGGTGTCTTTAGGTCTACAGGATGATGTGGAAGTGTCTTTAGGTCTACAGGATGATGTGGAAGTGTCTTTAGGTCTACAGGATGATGTGGAGGTGTCTTTAGGTCTACAGGATGATGTGGAGGTGTCTTTAGGTCTACAGGATGATGTGGAGATGTCTTTAGGTCTACAGGATGATGTGGAAGTGTCTTTAGGTCTACAGGATGATGTGGAAGTGTCTTTAGGTCTACAGGATGATGTGGAGGTGTCTTTAGGTCTACAGGATGATGTGGAAGTGTCTTTAGGTCTACAGGATGATGTGGAAGTGTCTTTAGGTCTACAGGATGATGTGGAAGTGTCTTTAGGTCTACAGGATGATGTGGAAGTGTCTTTAGGTCTACAGGATGATGTGGAGGTGTCTTTAGGTCTACAGGATGATGTGGAAGTGTCTTTAGGTCTACAGGATGATGTGGAAGTGTCTTAGGTCTACAGGATGATGTGGAAGTGTCTTTAGGTCTACAGGATGATGTGGAAGTGTCTTTAGGTCTACAGGATGATGTGGAAGTGTCTTAGGTCTACAGGATGATGTGGAGGTGTCTTTAGGTCTACAGGATGATGTGGAGGTGTCTTTAGGTCTACAGGATGATGTGGAAGTGTCTTTAGGTCTACAGGATGATGTGGAGGTGTCTTTAGGTCTACAGGATGATGTGGAGGTGTCTTTAGGTCTACAGGATGATGTGGAGGTGTCTTTAGGTCTACAGGATGATGTGGAAGTGTCTTTAGGTCTACAGGATGATGTGGAGGTGTCTTTAGGTCTACAGGATGATGTGGAGTGTCTTAGGTCTACAGGATGATGTGGAAGTGTCTTTAGGTCTACAGGATGATGTGGAGGTGTCTTTAGGTCTACAGGATGATGTGGAGGTGTCTTTAGGTCTACAGGATGATGTGGAGGTGTCTTTAGGTCTACAGGATGATGTGGAAGTGTCTTTAGGTCTACAGGATGATGTGGAAGTGTCTTTAGGTCTACAGGATGATGTGGAGGTGTCTTTAGGTCTACAGGATGATGTGGAAGTGTCTTTAGGTCTACAGGATGATGTGGAGGTGTCTTTAGGTCTACAGGATGATGTGGAAGTGTCTTTAGGTCTACAGGATGATGTGGAAGTGTCTTTAGGTCTACAGGATGATGTGGAAGTGTCTTTAGGTCTACAGGATGATGTGGAGGTGTCTTTAGGTCTACAGGATGATGTGGAGGTGTCTTTAGGTCTACAGGATGATGTGGAAGTGTCTTTAGGTCTACAGGATGATGTGGAAGTGTCTTTAGGTCTACAGGATGATGTGGAAGTGTCTTTAGGTCTACAGGATGATGTGGAGAGTGTCTTAGGTCTACAGGATGATGTGGAAGTGTCTTTAGGTCTACAGGATGATGTCAGGATGATGTGGAGGTGTCTTTAGGTCTACAGGATGATGTGGAGGTGTCTTTAGGTCTACAGGATGATGTGGAGGTGTCTTTAGGTCTACAGGATGATGTGGAAGTGTCTTTAGGTCTACAGGATGATGTGGAGGTGTCTTTAGGTCTACAGGATGATGTGGAGGTGTCTTTAGGTCTACAGGATGATGTGGAGGTGTCTTTAGGTCTACAGGATGATGTGGAGGTGTCTTTAGGTCTACAGGATGATGTGGAGTGTCTTTAGGTCTACAGGATGATGTGGAGGTGTCTTTAGGTCTACAGGATGATGTGGAAGTGTCTTTAGGTCTACAGGATGATGTGGAAGTGTCTTTAGGTCTACAGGATGATGTGGAGTGTCTTTAGGTCTACAGGATGATGTGGAAGTGTCTTTAGGTCTACAGGATGATGTGGAAGGTGTCTTTAGGTCTACAGGATGATGTGGAAGTGTCTTTAGGTCTACAGGATGATGTGGAAGTGTCTTTAGGTCTACAGGATGATGTGGAAGTGTCTTTAGGTCTACAGGATGATGTGGAGTGTCTTTAGGTCTACAGGATGATGTGGAGGTGTCTTTAGGTCTACAGGATGATGTGGAAGTGTCTTTAGGTCTACAGGATGATGTGGAAGGTGTCTTTAGGTCTACAGGATGATGTGGAAGTGTCTTTAGGTCTACAGGATGATGTGGAAGTGTCTTTAGGTCTACAGGATGATGTGGAGGTGTCTTTAGGTCTACAGGATGATGTGGAGGTGTCTTTAGGTCTACAGGATGATGTGGAAGTGTCTTTAGGTCTACAGGATGATGTGGAAGTGTCTTTAGGTCTACAGGATGATGTGGAAGTGTCTTTAGGTCTACAGGATGATGTGGAAGTGTCTTTAGGTCTACAGGATGATGTGGAAGTGTCTTTAGGTCTACAGGATGATGTGGAGGTGTCTTTAGGTCTACAGGATGATGTGGAGGTGTCTTTAGGTCTACAGGATGATGTGGAAGTGTCTTTAGGTCTACAGGATGATGTGGAAGTGTCTTTAGGTCTACAGGATGATGTGGAGGTGTCTTTAGGTCTACAGGATGATGTGGAAGTGTCTTTAGGTCTACAGGATGATGTGG